>NW_011333980.1:0-3694 GCF_000735185.1 Notothenia coriiceps
TATCTATTCCTTCATCTGACGGCTTAAGAGTTGGTTTCCAAGCTGGCATGAATCATTGAATTACATAATGTTTCTTCAGTCAAGAGCAAACGCATTGCTTTGAAAAAAGAGACAAAATATAAAGTCAGATGTTCATTAGTTCCTTTGGATTGAGGCCTGAATCATCCACATACCTGAAGTATTGTATCTTCTTTAAGAGTTAGGGTGGAGGCAGCCTGGGAAAGAAGATGTATGAGTTAATTTGGAATAAGGCTGGGTACAATATATAGGAAGTCTTTGTAATGAACTGGGAAAAGTCCTGTCCGACAGAGAACTTTGGATCCTTGGGTCGCTTTTGCCAAAATGTATCTAACTTGGTCGGACAATTTTTTCATGCAGTCTTTTTTTTAAGATAAGCTGAATATAGGTCC
Organism: Notothenia coriiceps; assembly: GCF_000735185.1. Taxonomy (NCBI): domain Eukaryota; kingdom Metazoa; phylum Chordata; class Actinopteri; order Perciformes; family Nototheniidae; genus Notothenia; species Notothenia coriiceps. The sequence continues at coordinate 411 of NW_011333980.1, forward strand.
TAACATCTGAGCAGGTGGTGTGTAATGCTATGGAATACAAATCCCTGTTAAATTGCCCCCAAAAGACCAATCTAGGTGAAGAATAACACATCAAGGGTCAGGGTAACAGATTAGTGGTTGTTTCTTACAAAGCCCTTGAGGATTTTGATTGGTCCACTGACCAGCCAGGGGGAGGTGCTTAAGACACACAGGGATAACGACACAAGCGTTTGAGTGAACCAATGGGAAAGCGGCATCAATGTTAGAAACACAATGGCGGAGGCAGTTAAGCAAACTATGAGTATCACAGAGGGCGGTACCTACTTTTGAAAGTCTTTTGCAATGTTACGATTGACACATGATGGCGGGAATCTCATAGGTGGAAAATCATGTAAAAGAATTCCACAGTTTAAGAAGACCCCAACAAAAACACACAAGATTTACCGAGATATTTATGCAATGATTATAGTTTCTCTAACAGTTTTAAACGGTAAAGCGGCCATTTTGTCTTCTCAGACACGGCCTTATTAAAGGTAAAAGCACACTAACCCCTTCTTGATTCATATTAGACCTTAAATCATTTACACCTACTGTATAAAGCAACAGAAAGATGGCCTGTTCGAGAGCGTATGGCGTAACCAAGACATTCAGAAGGAAAATTGTGGAGCTGCAATGTACGCTCAGCTCTCAGCGATGTTCAAAACATTTGATATCATTAAACGCGGCCTCCCCGCAAAAAGAGTCAGCAATTCTACAGGCTGGGAGAGTGGGAGTCAAAAAGACCTTGAATACGAAAGCATATTCAGTCTCACGCAGCGACAGCAAAAAGAGAGGCGGGCTTTTTTCACAGTACTGGACCATCTTCCCACAGCACACAAGCACAGAAACACAGTCACACACCAGCACGCACAGTTTGTTGTCATTAAACAGTTGTGGCAATACATCCGGTTTCTTCTGATTGTGTTTCCAGTATTGTCTGTCCATGCATGTTCACACTAATAAAGTTAGTCTGTCCTTTCCGGTCACACTCAAGCCTGTTACTCTAATTGGACGGGGGAATAGCATCGCTCCGACTGGAGGGGATTAATGGGATTTCGGTTGTTAAAGCCACATATCCGAGGAGCTGTGAGATTGGTCTTCTTTAACCTCCTTGTTTTGCTGAACCTCATTTTCTTCGTTTCTGTATAGTCGATCCAGCATTGACACATTGTAGGTGTTTTGGGTTTATGTATTTGAAATGGGTTTGGGTTTAAGACAACTTGATTGGTTTGGATTATAGATCAAGACAAAAAACTTCTTCTTAAGTGTATTCTGCGATTCTTCCATCTTCTGAGCTATCTCTCTTGCTCCTTTTGATTTTCCTGTTTGTCGTTGCCCTTCCATGCATCCGTATTTCCTTCAGGTATGTTTATAGATACTTTAATGCCTCTTTAATTTCTTCATCTGTACATCCATCCATTCATCTGGCATTCAGTCTTGCGTAAAGGGAGGGAGTGATTGATCAATGAGACAGCCATCATTTCCAAATCCATACGTTCATCCTCCTCCACTCCTTCCATGTTCTCCTCCTGTCCCACCTTTCCCTTTCGTCATCTCCTGTCACCTTAGAAGCCCTTGATGTGGCAGTAGGCCTCCAGTGAGGAGAAGAGGATGTAGAGGAGCCACAGGCTGAAGAACAGCATGGTGGTCAGGACCTTGGCCGTCCGGGGCCCTCCGAGCTCTCCACCGATATCTGGCCGCCGTCGGTACATCAGCGTGCCGACGGCGATAAAGGCAAAGATAGTGAAGAGCGTGACGGAAAAGGCCAGCTGGCCCGGATCCACCCTGAACTCCTCCCCTCTGCTGTTATGGTAAATGGCTGCGATGGACCACGCCACCTGTCAAGCATCACAATCAAACTGAGTGACATGGTTCTTTATAACGGTGGAGGCATTAAATGTAAGCACTCAAAAACGAACATGTAAATCATAAGGAACAACAACTGGATTTATACCAGCGATGAATCACACAATCGGTAAAGTCACTTAATCTCTCAATCTATCTATCACTCAATCTATCTTTCTACCACTCTATCTATCTATCACTCTATCCTTCTATCTTTTAATGAGTGGGACTCACCCCGATGCCGAGGAAAACATTGACAGCATTAGAGCCTGTCACATTTCCAATGGATGCATCTGCATACTGATCCTGGGTAGCTGCCACCTTACTGGCAAAGGTATCTGTGAAAGAAAAGGAGACAGACAGTTAACAGTTTGGACATTCTATGGATTCTCGTGAAAAGGAAACCTCACAAGCCAACCCAAGTATTGTTGCTGTTTGTCTCTGGTAAAATAAGGGTAGCTCATCTGCAAACAGGAATATCTGAGAGAGAGAAAGCAGGGATTATTTCTGTGGATTTGGCAAATTAGATATTTAAAGTGGACCTATCATGCTATATTTTAATAATATATTGTAGGGCCATACCTATATAAAACATGTCTGTGAAGTTTTTTTTTCAAAATACCAAACAGATCATGCATTTTAGTCCATGCCTCATTCGCTCTATTTGCTCTATTCCAGCACAGTTTTTGCAGGGGCTGATTCTGTGACTGCAGCGCCACTTACAGGCCTGGCATATGTACTACAGCGTCCCCAGCGCTTTCGAGCGGTCTCGTGTGAACGGACACGTTCGTGGCCCAACCTCTCATTCCCCTGATAGGTGGAGAGTTGCCCATATAGGCGGAGCTCCTTGTTTCTGACGTCAGAGATATTTCAAATCTGGATCAGATCCGTTGCAGCCCCGTTTTTAGAGATTTGGGTAAGGAGAAAAAGAGAGAGGGTTGTGTTTTCTGACACTTGGTGAGTTCCCTGACACACCGGGGACACATTCATGTATAAAAGACGTACAAAAGTGCATTTTGCATGATAGGTCCCCTTTAACTTTAGTGTTACTATGACCTTTTACCTAGTGTCACCATTTGGCCACATGTCCTCTTCACTGACTTGTAGACTAGACGAAAAATAAACACAATTCTGGACTTGGACTTTCCCATTTAACTGCCAGACCAATATGTACTACCATTTTATGACTTTCCTATCATTTAACCACTAAAGTCTTGAAAAATGAAGCATGGGCTTTTTTAATGAAGCCTTCGCAGACTCACAGTGCATTTCCCTTGATAAATGTTTTTTGCTAATTGTGGGGGAAACTTCCGTGTAGCAATGCAGGAGGAGTCACCGACTCATGAAGGAGACACGGGGAGAGCTGGAGCTTTGATGTTAAACACTCATGGTTTATTTAGGAGCCTCGGCCGGAGAATTCA
>NW_011333980.1:12740-13874 GCF_000735185.1 Notothenia coriiceps
CAGAATAGGAGGAGAGAGGAGAGGAGAGGAGAGGAGAGGAGAGGAGAGGAGAGAGGAGAGGAGGTAAGAGGCAAGGAGAGAAGAGGAGATGAGAGTAGAGGAGAGGAGAGAGGAGAGGAGAGGAGATAGGAGGAGATAAGAAGAGATGAGAGGAGAGGAGAAGAGGACGGATACAAGGGATAACAAAGAGGGCGAAGACATAGGAAGGAAGTTGGTAGGAAAGAGTGAGAAGAGGAAAAGGGAAAAGGAGAGAAGGTGAGAGGAATGAGGAGGGTGATGGGGAGTAAAGAGGAAGAAATAATGGAGGATAGATCAAATGTACGATAGGGACGTGACAGATGAGGAAGAGAAAAAGGCAAGAGGAGAAGCAGGAAGTAAAAAGTCGAGAAGGGGACAAAGGAGGAAATCAAGGAGGTAGATGAGGATGAGAAAGGATAAGGAAAGGAGATGAAAATGAAATGAGAGTAGCAAAAGGAAGGGAATAGTTGAAAGGAAATGGATGAGCAGAAGCTGAGATAGGAGAGGAGGATGATGTCCATCCCTGAGGTGATAAAACCGACATGTACTGTAATGAAAATACAATAAAGTTCTGTTTGATCTTGCTTACAGTTAATTTACATTAATAATAAGTACTCTGGTAGAACAAACAAAACAACTATTAACTATTAACTGTTTGAATTATCATCTGTCATTGCTAATGTAAATGTTAGTCACTAGAAAAAAGATACATTTATTTCAATTGTTGGTGATTTGTATGTTAATGTCAGGCTTAATGAAACTGGTGGAACGGTTAACATCATTATTAAAATGTATTACTGATGTTGTTTACCATTGTCTCATTATGGATATGTAATGTATCAGGGTATATGCAGGAATCCTGAAGTCAAATGTAAAACCTTTCAAGAACTTTTTTAAGACCCTTTCCATACATTTTAAGACCTCATCGCCACTTTGAGTTCTAACCGGTTACCTTGGCGACACACTTTACCTCACATTTACTATATACAGTATTGATTGTCCTTCCTCCTTATCTTCCAACCATTTGGACGCAAATGTTGCTTAGCAACCGACGTAAACGGACCTTCGCGCGCTATCAAGCAGTGAGCTTGCGATGTCCTGTTCAGATGACGTCAA
>NW_011333981.1:0-6824 GCF_000735185.1 Notothenia coriiceps
AGGGGGGGTGGGTTTCCCTAAGATCTGTTGGCCTGCGTTGCAGCAGAGGAAAAGTGTAACTCGAGATAATTCATATCAGTTTCCTGTTGTGCGTTTGGGTTCTGGCCTGCTGCTGTTCTGTGCTGCACGACTTCTTGGGCTTTTTTCTCTCAAACCAATGAAGAGGAAGCCAACTGAATTCTATAGAGTACATTGGCAAGTGTTAGAAGAACTAATCAAAGTGCACATCAAATGCCCTCCAACCCCGGAGCAGTGTGAGCTTGGCAGGGGAACAGAGCATGATCTTCCCTTGAATCCATATTGACCGTATGCTATAGTTACCAATCAAGTACGACAATAACCAAGACAACATTATTCAGACATCCCACAACGAATGTAATCAACTTAAATATGTTACAGCTTGTAATAAGTCCACAGATAAAGCTTACGTGTGGCCTACAGTACCACAAGTAATGAATGGTGCACAATGAGTAGGTTATAATAAAAATAATAATAATAACAAAAAGAAATGCAGGGTTTAAAGAGGCCCTGTTATGCTTTTTTCCCTTTCCTGTAGTGTTATAGGTTTCGTGCATGTAAATGGTCTGCAAAGGCTAAAATCCCTGTTCTGAAAAGGACCATTCTGCATAATGAGTACTTTTAGTATTTGGTACTTTAAGCATATTTTGATGCAGGTAACTTTTTGAATGCAAGACATGTAGTTGTACTTAAGTAAAAGGTCTGAGTACTTCTTCTACCAGTGGCAGATTGTCAGTATTTGTGTCTGCATTCGGATCACCACCTCCACAGCTTGCCAAACTCACCTCTTTCTGTATGTATTTCAGGTCATGCAGCAGCTGACATTCGTCTGCAGCACGGTTTGTGTGTGTGTGAGTTGATTTTGATGAGAAAACACAATGTGTATGGATGGGGCAGGGCTCTGCGATGTCATTATTTTCTGATTTGTTGAGTGAGTAAACAAGCAGGAAGGAAGGCAACACTGCAGCATACAAATCATGAACTCCGTTATATTCTTGCATTTGTAAACTGAAGGTGCCACGACGCCATATTAGATTGTGTCGACCCAGTTCTCCACAACACCTGACGTTGTGTTTCAGGGCAACACATCTATTCAGACTCTGTGTGCTTCTGATTGTATCGGCTAGCTAGTTAGTGCGGATCTGGATCTCACTGTCCTCCCTCAGTAACTCTGTCAGACAGATTGCTTTCCTCCCCACCGCCTCTGCTCCTCATCATTGTCCGCATACGAGCTGTAGCTATAGAGATACTCAAAACTGCCTTCAGCAGTGCATACTGTCGGACAAAAGTATCTTCAAATCACTGCCAATCCAAAGCTGCAAGCTCAACTACCACTAGCCAAAAATACTAGCTTATTGACTTGCACCACACTCATAATTATTGTAGTGGATTAAATCAATTACAAAATAGAATTGTGTTAATCAACCTCTTATGCTCATTTTCAGGTTCATATTTGTATCTCATATCATCTCTGCTGCTATCATACTGTGAGCACTATCTGCTCCCACAGTGGAGACCCTGTCCTCTACAGTATCTCACACTCTGGACGAATAATTCGGCAAAAAAGCGTTCCTCTGTTTTTAACCCACCTAGATGTCGTGTACCGTTAAACCAAGGTTGTGATGGTTCCTACTGATGGCTAGTGGTCTCCAGTCAATGCAATGCATGTAGCCAAGGTGCCAATTCCTCTGCTTTGTTGACCTCTTCACTGCCAATGCGTCTCATGGTAAACATTCGCGCAGGACCTACGGTAAGGAAGGAAGTTGGGGTCGAACTTGGTAATGTGATTACTCTACACCCTCTAAATGTACCACAAAAGGCTCTCTGCTGAACTTGCACTTGCCATGTGTGTAAACCAAACACTGGAATGATGGCTCTTTTATTCCTGCAAACACAATTCAGCTAAACCTGGTCCCAGCAGACAGCGGGCCAAATCGACTTTCACCCGTAACAAACCGGAGCCACATCAGAAGACCCAGAGCAGGAGCTGATCGTGGGATTCCAGCTGTGATGGGATCCCCTTTAGTCCCCCTGCGTGCTGGGATTCTCAGGGATAAGCGGGGCAGGGGAGGGACTTGGAGGTTATTCTGAATTGCGGGCAGAGCTTTCAGCGTTTCCCGTCGGCACATCCCGGATAGACCTGGAATGTGAACGATTCGGGATTTGTGTTTGGGCTGAACTAATTGAGTCCCCTAAAAACCTTGCTGCCCTGACTCCAGGACAGCGCTGGCACACAGACACACACATCCAAACACACACAAGCATGCATGCTCCCTTTTGTCTATTTCAGTGCCAAGCCTAATCCTGCCTCACCAGCTGCAGAAAAACAGAGACACACAGAGAGGGAGAATCTCCTCCCTCCATTCAGTTCCAATTCACTTTTCAATTTCAAGGTGCTTTATTGGCAAGGCCGTGCCTGAGTGATGCCAAGGCAATTAACAAAAGAACTGGTGCTTTCAAAGCAAAAAGAAAGCAAAAAAAACAGCAACACTGGCATTATAATAGGGCAAAGACTACAATCACAACAATAATAATAAGCATTGAAATCATTTCAATTCCCATTCCCTATTTTTTTCTGCACACGCTCTGTCTCCGGGGGGTCAGTACAGGATTGTCTTTACCTCTCCTAATTGTGATGAGCCATGGAAAGTGCTGTAAACACACGTGGAAGCAAAGAGGAGGCGGCAATGGAAGACTGATCACAGCAAATTAGTTTCTCTGGGAATGATTGGGCCTCTTTGATTGCACCCGGCGCAAGTTGCCCTTATCCAATATGACACCTGAGAGCCGTGTTATGTTTAGAGTATAGAGAATGTAATGTATTAATAAAAATGTTTTCCCACTGCAAGGTGTAGGATGGAAAGTGGGATCATTTGTAATCACAATGCGGAGTGAGTGTTTGATTTCCTTTGAATGGAGCGCTGAAGTACATTTTTAATTCTCTTTGAAAACAGGGTAAAATAATTAGTTGTGGGAACGACGGAGCCTTGGAAACATTTCAGATGGGTGAGTGGGCCGTGGTCGAAGTACGGCATGGAATAAAACACAAGGCCATAAAAGAAAAAGGAAACTTATTTGTGCTCCTTTAAACCTTTGTTTGTTCTTGTAGGCTTTCGCAACAATAAAGCAGCTGTCACCACCTGATGAAAAAAACAATAAAGAAAAGACTAAGGTAATCTGCTGGCTTTGTATTTGAAAAAAAACACATGATGTGGTAGTCCTAGTCTGAAACACCTTTCTCTGTACAGAGAATTATGCATGGATACGCAGGGTTCATGACTCACCAAATAAGAAATGGGTCTCAGGTCACTGTGACCGGTAGCACGCCTACATGATGGAAAATGACTCCAGAGGCATCATCTCTTTGGTAATGGTTTATTAGAGGCTGATAGCACGCAGCTTGATCATCAAGAAAAAGGAACCATTTATCCAGAATATGGACATATTTGGACGCAAGTAAAGTCAGATGGTTACATATTATATCCTATCTTTGGTTTACTTCCATTTTTACCAACTAATCATGAATCACCAATCAACAACTAATGAGTTATTCCCACTCACCTCAGCTGTACACAGAGTTTAAAAGGCCCTATTCTTCTCATGTTCAGGTTCATATTAGCATGTTGTGCCTCTACTGCGACACGCCTCTATGCTTTAATGATGAAAAGGTATTTATTTGTTCTCATACTGCCTGTGCTGCAGCACCTCTTTTCACTCTGTGTCTGAAACTGATTGGTTAGCTCGCCGGCTCTGTTGTGATTGGTCCCGGCCCTTAGCCTATCACGTATAATGTGTTGGAGCGCTAGCCAATAGTAGCGCAACTGTTACATAGTGATGTCACTATGATCGGGAGGTAAACAAGGGCTTCCAATGGAGGTGTCTCAGGCAGGGGGAGTGTGCGGGAGAGAAACTCCCTCTGGAGGGAACACAGAAACAGAACATCTGAATGATCTTCTTAGGCCAAATGTAGAACTCTTAAATGTGTGTGTGTACGACTGTGGACCTGTCTGCCTGCCTGGACTTGGGTTTGCTGATCGTGGCTGACAATTTTTCTAATAACTTTTTGTGTGTGTGTGTGTGTGTGTGTGTGTCTGTCTGTCTGTCTGTCTGTCTGTCTGTCTGTCTGTCTGTCTGTCTGTCTGTGTGTGTGTGTGTGTGTGTGTGTGTGTGTGTGTGTGTGTGTGTGTGTGTGTGTGTGTGTGTGTGTGTGTGTGTGTGTCTGTCTGTCTGTCTGTCTGTCTGTCTGTCTGTCTGTCTGTCTGTCTGTCTGTGTGTGTGTGTGTGTGTGTGTGTGTGTGTGTGTGTGTGTGTGTGTGTGTGTGTGTGTGTGTGTGTGTGTGTGTGTGTGTGTGTGTGTGTGTGTGTGTGTCTGTCTGTCTGTCTGTCTGTCTGTCTGTCTGTCTGTCTGTCTGTCTGTCTGTCTGTCTGTGTGTGCGGTGTGTGTGTGTGTGTGTGTGTGTGTGTGTGTGTGTGTGTGTGTGTGTGTGTGTGTGTGTGTGTGTGTGTGTGTGTGTGTGTGTGTGTGTGTGTGTGTGTGTGTGATTTGATATGGCTGCCTTACAGCGTGGTGTTAGCAACTTGACATTTAGGAAGAGCTTTCATTAAGTTGGACGGCTGTCTCAGACACTTATGATGACGGGACTTTGCGAGTTATCCCAGTAAATACTGTGTCCGTCTTAGATCAATAACACCCTAATCCTCAGATGACTTGCAGACACACACACACACACACACACACACACACACACACACACACACACACACACACACACACACACACACACACACACACACACACACCCACACACACACACACACTTTCTCTCTTTCTCTCTCTCTTTTATAGATGACAAGCATACAAAAATGTGAACAGATACCAGCAGGAGTTTAATCCTCACAAACGCCACCGGGTCATCAGCTTTAGAGCTTTCAATACATTACAGCAAATGTAAATAAGAGGCTGAGCAACAGAGATGAAAGGATAAAGAAAAGTAACCAAAAGTATCAGAAAATAAATATGCAGGATATTGCAGATTGTGTACTAGTTGAACCACCAGCATCAAAATATTCTTAAAGTACCAAAAGTAAAAGCACACATTTTGAAAATCCATAACCCTCATCCTATATAATCACATTACATGTTTTGATTCTAACTTTTGATGCAGTAATGGTTTTGTCAAAGCTGGTAAAGATCTAGCTGGTGACTTTACTCCAGGTGTTACCAAAGTCTTATTCAAGTGTTCATTATATTACACATCGCTTATCCAAATCAGGAAAGTGAAAAGTGAAAAGTAAAAGTAGCAAAAAATAGAAAATACTCAAGTAAAGTACAAGCCCCTCCAAATTGAGTGCATTAATTGAGTAGTTATTACAGGACACTTTGTCTCTGTCTGAATACATATATATTTAAATGGTCCTGCCCAGTTATCAATCATTTGCATATTTTTCTTTTTCTGTCACTCTTCAGGTTCATGTAAGCAGATGGAGGTTTTTTTTTTGTACTATTCTAGAAAGTAAGTCTTAATAAAGAATACAATTCCAAATAGATGTATCGATGTTATGATTAGACAAGGCTTTGGAAATGCGTTATGAGCGTGCCAAAAGAAGACATTTGAATTTGAGTAAATGTACTTGGTTACTTTACACCACTGACAGTATTCACACTGCTCAATAACTGCAACAAAAACAACATTTCTAGTTGTGTAGATGTGCTTATGGACAGGGCGTATTAGGTCAGCGTTGCAGAGAGAAAATCCTGATTACTTTATGTTTAGGGTTTAAGGGATGAGAACAAAGCATTGACTGGTACAAAGCCCCTCACCCTCTGTTGCTGGACTCCAATCTTTACAGTTATATTTTACACTGACTTTGAAATAAATGCCCCCAATTACCGTGTTGAAAGGATCAGTAATCCTCAAAAACTAATTCCTTGCTTCAACACAGCTTCAGAGGGGGACTCAATGATATTTACAGCCAATAAACACATTTTCACAAGGAGTAACTGGGAATAGCGGGAATAAAACGTGTGTTTGAATGTTAATGCAATATGGTGTGTTGAGGAACAGGCGAAGAAATTGACGACAAATTCACTTTCAACTTTTCAAATCATGAAAGGTTCCCAACCAAACAGTGTGTGTAAGGTGATTGATAAGCTGCCAAAAAATAAGATTTATAGTAATGCTTGTAGAAATATAAATTAAATAAAGACAAAAACTAAATTAATATGCTTGAACAACTAAATGAAATAGCCTTTCAGGTATATTATGATTTCATGGTTATTAAACATATTTTTTTAAAGTGGACTCCAACTCAGATACTTTAATGACAGCAGTTTTTCAGAGGGATAATTAATAACTCTGGCAGAAGGTAATTATTTTTTCCAAGTTGAAATAAGTTAATAACTTTTGAATTATCAGTATCAGAACAGTAGAAAATGCTTCCCTAACAAACACTGTTGCAGCAGCAGAAAAGGGCAAAGGGGGGTCAAATATAATTGTATTTCAGTAACTTAGAAATATTACTATATTTGCTAAGGCATTAAACGCATCCTGGTGTTTGATAGTGTACTAGAAATTGAATTATGCAAATCATTCGTCGGGGAAATTGTCCCCTACTCCGGCTTGCTGATTACTGTAATAAGGTTTTTAACATTTTCCTTTTTTTCCCCTCAACGTCATATTTTTCCCATTTGCTCAGAGATGGGAACACACACACACACACACACACACACACACACACACACACACACACACACACACACACACACACAACACACACACACACACACACACACACACACACACACA
>NW_011333981.1:6904-8210 GCF_000735185.1 Notothenia coriiceps
ACACACACACACACACACACTACACACACACACACACACACTACACACACACACTACACACACACACTACACACTACACACACACACACACACACACACATACACACACACACACAAACACACACACACACACACAACGCTGTGATATGAAGAAGAAACCATATTGAGAGGGGGTGGCGGTAATAACATACAGTATATGCAAATATGAGTTCCATATCAAACCACGTCTTGGTGTTTACGCCCCTTAATTACGACGTTTCATTAATTACAGCAGGAATGTAATGGGAATATTTACAAGCCTTCAAAGGCTGTACGATATAAAGAGAGATAATAAATAATTGTGCTGCTGGAGCAATGTGCTCAGATGTTTTCCAGCGTTTACTTCTTAATCAAGCCATGTGCATGACATTTTAAACACAAGGAGAATAGGAGCTTCAAAATGGAGGGGGAGGGATTGAAATAAACCCCTGGGTATTAACGATGTGAACACAACGATTATAATCTGATTTAGTCTTGATGATACTGGACTTAAGCAGTTGATTGCCTCTTGGAGCAAATGTGTGATCTGTGATGGGCTTTATAAATTACAATTATTCAAACAATGAGAAACGTGTAATATACAACTTTAATTTGTGTTTAAATGATTAGTAGCAACACAAATGTGGCAAGATTTCTTAGAAAACCTGGTTGACAGTGAAAAGAAAACATCTTCTATAAACGTTTTGTACTTCTAATGGTTAATACGTAATTCACATTTGTGTGTATCTGTTTATTGTGTACTGTCAATTATTTCAAAAAGATGAATGGTGATATTTTAACAGATTGGAAGACATTTTCAAAAAGTGAGTTATTTATTACATGTTAGAAGCTTTTACCCAAAGTGACTTACAGGAGAGATTTGGGGTGAAGTGTGTCAGGGGCACAACGACATGCTGACTGCAGTGGGGTTTGAACCTGTGACCCCCTGATCCCAACACCAACGCACAACCCACTGCACCACACGCCTGATATATATCATTATGTATCGGCTGATGCATCTCTTACACTATTTTGTTTGAATGTTACCTTATTCAATTGTATGTGGTCATATTCTAGACCCTCCAGAAAAACGCGATTGTGCGATCGCAGAATTTACCGCATAATCAGCAAAATGGCGCAGATTTTTAAAATCCCGCATATTTATCAAAAGGCCGCATAATCCCCGCATTTTTACACACAAAATTGAGGAAAAAAAAGTTAACTCGTCTTGACGTGACGTCATCAGTCTCGCGTCATCACAGAATGTAAACAACACCTGTATAGAGTG
>NW_011333981.1:8247-14976 GCF_000735185.1 Notothenia coriiceps
ACATGCTGACTGCAGTGGGGTTTGAACCTGTGACCCCCTGATCCCAACACCAACGCACAACCCACTGCACCACACGCCTGATATATATCATTATGTATCGGCTGATGCATCTCTTACACTATTTTGTTTGAATGTTACCTTATTCAATTGTATGTGGTCATATTCAGTTTTCACAACTGTTACAATCTGTTTTTTTAAATGTTTCTTGTAGGTGTGCATTTGGTTGACTTACAGTATAATTGAGTTTACCTAAAAGAAAACTAAAATCTACTTTTCTTGTAGACTCTAATACTTTTTTGCATATACGCAAAAAGTTAAACCAACTCCAAATATGCAAAAGCTCATCCATCGCCTGAACATTCTTTAAACTCTTGCATTTTCAAAAATTATTCTCTGCAATCTGCTTAAGCTGTAACACTTTAAGTAATTAACTTTTTTTCCCACATGGGTCATTTTGTATCGCATTATATAATAAAAAAAAATGTTGGGCTTTGCTATTTTTTGTAGATGGTTAAATGTCTTGACTTTTTTATTGTCTCTTCTGTATTTGTATCACATACAGGCAAACAACACTAGTACATTTAATTAACTTAAAATATGCAAATGCTCACCCAACTCCCCAAATAATTGGAAACATCAATTGAATAGTTTTGGCTAAGAAACAGTTAGCTAAAGAATAAAAGTGTAAATCACATTTTTCCATGAAATGTGCATACAAGGAGCCTTGGGCGGCGTGTGGCGCAGTGGGTTGTGCGGGTTCAAACCCCACTTCGTTGTGTCCCTGAGACACTTCACCCCAAATTGCTCCTGTGGGGATTGTCCACAGTATTGAGTATGTAAGTCGCTTTGGATAAAAGTGTCTAAGTAACATGTCATGTTGTTACGTCACATGTTATAGCTGAGATAGAAATATATTCGGCTAAGGCATGTTTATGGAAAGATGAACACACTATAGAACTGCTGCTACAGTACGTGATGTCTGTCATACTTTATTTTCATCTCCCTTGGTGTTTCAACACTGATCAAGCACAAAAAGAAAAACTGACTTCAACACTGGTCATACAATATCAGTGTTACAGTTTAATAACAGTGTGTGTGTGTGTGTGTGTGTGTGTGTGTGTGTTCTCCTTTTCCTTGCCTCTTTCTGGTTAGCAAGCCCAGGGCTACTGCTAGAGTGGTTGCCATGGAGTTTTGACATCATTTTATAAATGAGAATAGATGAGTCTGGGAAGTCAATATGGGCTGGAGCTGCTGAAGGGTGTTATGGGAAAAAAATGAACACGGCTCCACAGAAATAACCTCCACTTCCCGCCGAGGCACACACATACCCACCCACACACACACACACACACACACACACACACACACACACACACACACACACACACACACACACACACACACACACACACACACACAAGGACGTCTACATTAGCTCCCACACATTTATCAGGGTCTGCTGGCATGCCGGCCACCACAAGAGGCTCATTGAGGTTATCATCCAAAGCGTCAGAAATAAATAACAAAGAAAGCATTATACTGGCAAGGAGCTGGAAATGCACATGACACAATCTACCTGAAAACAGATCCCTTTTTGTTGTTGCTATTTATACCATCGGCCTCCTGTCAAAATAAGAATTTCCCTGAGCCTGGGACACCTCACAATTCACCGCACAGACCATCAGGGACCAGGTACTGCTTGTGATGATCGGTAAGATATATCCTGCTTCCGCCACGTTTCCGTAATACACATTAAACTACACTCCAGATATTCTCTCTGACTCCTAGCTACGGTTGTCAGCTTGTCCGTTTCATTAGCCAGTGATCTTACTTTGCCCATGGTGAGTGGAGACATGGCTTTTCTCTTTAAATCTGGACCTATATAACCTCCTTCGTCTCTTCGGTTCATCAGCATCCCCTTTGTCCTTCTCCAGATTTCAGTGGACATAGCTGTTGTTCCGACCATCATGCTAGCCTGCTTAAGCACAATCAGCTGTCTGTGGTCTAAACATTTCATGGGGTCGCTGCGCAACTGACGCATAGATGTACAAAAAGCACCAACTCAACAACAAAAAACATCAAACAAAATCTCCCCACAAGTAAGTTTAAAGAGCGCACAGCTTAATACGTATCAAAAAGGAAGCCAAAAGTTGAAGATAGTACAAAACTACCAGGAGTTCCTGCAACAGGCCGCATCATGCTGAATATATAGAAACACATTTCTATTGTGACTCCACCCGGTAACTTTTGAATGCAGCCATTAGAAGCTATCCTAACAGGCTGTGTCAGTCCCAGCCCCACACAGAGATGATGCATTAGGATCTCAGGCAGACAGTTAGCTGTCAGCACACTGGGAGATTAATGGACAAACACACAGTTACAGCAGGAGTCTGCCCGGGTAAGGGGCGAGGGGAAATATATATGTAGAGGACACCAGAGGGGAGAGAACTTGTACAGAGACTGTGTTTGAAACCTAATGCACAACATGTTTATATTTTAGAGTTTTAAAGTGTTGTGTTAATTTGATAAACTATCAAAGTTGTACTTTAATAGTGGGAGGTAAAGGGAATATAAGTGTATGTTTACTTACTCCCAGCTGATTACATCGGTTGAACCATTATAAAAAGAAGGTAAAGTGTGGGCAGATGGAGCTACAGCTGCTCTACAGGACCGTTTTGGGTGCTCAGAAGGACATTATGTTTAGCTATGCTGCCATCCAGCAGAACCGCATCAATCTAAAGGAATAATACGAATATGAATTATCGATTGGGTTGCTGATGTAGTGATCACAAAGACTTCAATATCATTTCCTTTCTATAAAGCCTGGAATCATGGAGAGGTTAAGGCCCTGTCCAGAGCAACAATAAAACTTCTTAGCTTAACCAAAGAATTGATGGTGATTTTAGAAAAAAGACGGAGAAACCACATGCCTGTCTACTTGGTAGAGCAAGTATACACATTTCATTTCTGGGGAATCTGCATAATAGATAACATCACCATCTCAGTGAAACATTTTTGTACTTCTTTGAGACATTTAAGAAAGAAAACTTTTTACTTTTACAGCGAAGTAATAGGCAGCACGGCCCAGGACCGGAGGGCTCTGCAGCAGGAGATTAAAACTGTCCAGAACATTATTAGTACCAATCTACTTAAGCATTAGTGATATTGGGGAGTAGAGGTGACTGCATGGAGCCCAACGGATATTAAAACATCAAACCAACCCCAGCCAGTTTAATAGAGTAAAAGCTGTCATATATCTACAGTAATTTGTTAAGAGTTGGCACACTATATCAGACACAGCCACAAACAGAGGAATTGTACATGGACCCAATCATTCCTTCTTTCTCCTCCTTGCCTGTAGCTTTCGGTAATGCAGATTAGACACTGTGCATGCATGGCAATACTAGAGAGCAGGAAATTAGCTTTCTGACTAAGTAGACCTTCAGTCTTCTCTCACTTCAAGACTGTAATGATTTAAACAAGACTCATGACAAGAATCACTTTTTTGGGGAGTGTGAACTGAATGGCGTGAATAATGAGAAACTCCTAACTGGAACTGTTTGGCCCTGAGGAAGAAACCATGCAAATTTGTTTTTTTCACTTGTGCAATTTATTTCAGCGCCGTCTGAATTTAATGAAGTTCTGGAAGACGAAATGATCAGTGCAAAGAAATCTCTGGGTGGCGCTATTTCAAATTAAATATGTTTTGCCCTCACCTTTCAACCTCTTATTATTTTCCTCTTTCATATAATTCTTCTTACCACTTCAATGAAATCTCTTCTCCGTCTCCTCCTTTATTAAAGTGTGGTATAGAGAGTGGGTGGTGTTGGTAATGAAATATAATCCCTCTCCACCAAGCATTCAAATCCAACGTCACGTAAAGGTGGTCTTCTTAAGAAAATATATCTTTGCATTTATTTATTTGGACTTCATCTTTTTTTATTGCTCTTATTTCTTTGAACCTTGAACCTCAATCAGTAAGTAAGTCCCACTAATACATGAACATTGTTAACACCGGAAATGGAAGAGAGCAAGAGGTCTTAAACCTTACAATGAGTAATGCTTGTGGATATTTCTAAAGTCTATAATCATTATTTAAAAGGGAAGATATGTGTTTAGACCTGGAGCTTTAGTCCCTTGTCCTTCAGTGGTTTAAGCAGTTTGAAAACATGCTCATAGCTTGACTGAAAAACAATGGCTATACAATGCAGTTTACACCACTTATTCAAATCCACGGGTTCATGCATTGAAGGCTACTTCTGAAGTTGCCACTGGAAATGTGGAATGTTTGTGAAATAGATTATTCAATTTGGAAAGACTCGGAATGAGTATTTGATGAAAATATGCATACGAGTCAGCACAATCCAAGAAATGGTGTAAAAAAACCTAATTAGCAAGTAAGCAGAGAAGTTTACAGCTTAGGAATACACTGTGAACATACAGAGCTCTTTTTCTTTGCTGGGGGAAAGTGTAAATATTATGATTCCAAAGTTCTGTGCTTTCCAGAAATGTAATAATGAATATACAAAAAGTATGTCATGGGGTCTTCCTGCGGATTGATATGAATGCACAAACTAAAGTATAGTCATTGGATCAGAGCCTGCTCTTTAGCAGCAGTCTGCTAGAAACAAATAGAGGACTTCCGGAATGTCCAAATTGACCAATCAGAATCAAGTATACAACTAAGTAGTTTAATTAAATGATCTTATCGGTTGAAATAGATAGCAAGACAGCAACAGGTTGCTAGCATGACTGACTAGATTCTGACTTAGCTGTAGGTCATTTTGGAGACACCAGCTCGAGTGCGCTAGAATTTGAAAGTACACAACCGAAAAAAATCCTTCCTTCAGACTTCCTTACAGAGCCCCTCCTCCAACACACACGAACGTGCACATGACCAATGAGGGCACGAGATAAGTTTGTGCACAGATGAAAGGCTGACAGGCAGGTAGGCCATCCAATTATCTGGCAGATAATTGGACTTGCTTTTTACAGCGCCACGGCTTCCACTGATGAACTATTTGTATATATTTATTTATTGTCAAAGCATTTAATGTATTCATTGCTATCAGGATGTTAAGAGCATTCCATGGAATATAACAACAAGTTCAGAAACAACAAGTTTTTCTGAAGTGAATTACCTACCCTCAGTGATGGGAAAGTTACTTCCAAAATGTAATACCGTACCTAATACCGTACATATTATTTATGACTGTACATATTAGATTACTGTCTTTTTTAAGTCATAAGTTACATTACAATATTACTGTCTCTGAAATGTAATGAGTTACACTACTTTTATATTACTTTTGAGTTACTTACCAAAATAACCGCAAAAGAATGGCTAGGTATTTTAAATGCTAAAATGTAGTTTAGTGCACCTCATTATATATCCAGTGAAGGGCAATGTGGTATAGCATAACAACTGTGTAGGCCATTAAGGATGCAGCCACACGGAGACGAAACGGGTCGTATCCGCTACAGTTCTCTATCTTATATAGACGGTTTGGCCACACGAGGCCGACAGGGAAGGCAGGCCAAAACGGCTCCGTGTGTACGTCCTATACCAGGCATCCTCAAAGTCCGGACTCCGGTCCGGATCCGGACCGAACCACAACTGTCTCTGGACTCTGAGCAAATTATACTTTTCATATGTGTTATCTGCGAGACATCGCCACAACGCAACGAGTCTAAATGTTCCGCTATGTCCACTACAAACAGCGCTCTGCNTACAGCTGCTCTACCACAACCATCAGCAACAAGTGGACATGGAGAATTACATGAACTACATGTTTGCTAAATCCACCGAAGAGAATAAACAGAAGGGCAACCAGGCAACTATGGCAACCATGCTCGGGGGGGGGGGGTCTTCTTCGCTGCTTTTGGTGTGTTTTGTTGCGGAAGTACAGCGCCACTTACAGGCCCGGCATATGTACTACAGCGTCTCCAGCGGGTCGATCTGTATCGCGTGGACGGAAAACTTTTTTGATATCGAATTTGGTTCGTTATCGTCTCCGTGTTGCTCCATGTAACTTTTATTACATGGCATGTTGAATACTCGATTCTGATTGTAAATTCTTAACATGTGAAACGTTGTTAATACAGTATTGCAGACCACTGTCAAGGACTACTGTATAATGAAGGTTCCTAAGGAGGATCAAGAAAGAGAAAGGAAAAGAGGTTAAAAGACGGAGCGCTGGAGTTCAGAAAAATCACCAGAAGAAAGCAGAGAGGAAGTAAACAATAACAGGAACACGGAATGGGCTCTGTAGTTTGTTTTGTATATGGCCGTGTAATAAGTGGGATAATGTGCAGCGAGGCGTCATTATGAGGAAAAGAACACCCGACAGGCTGATCAGGGAACCCGACACAAAGCGGAGGGATCTTGATGAGCCTGAAGGGTAAACACCAGGCTTACTAATCTACCCACACAATGTTTCTCTTCAACTGGAATGTCTCGCGATGTTGGTAAATTCTTAAAAAACAAAAAAACATTTAATTTCGGGTTGAAATTAGTTGTAACTGCGTTACTGAGAATTGTAACGGGTAGTATAGTACCCACATTTCATTAGTAATACGTTACATTACTTTGTTACAGCAAAAAGTAATACATGACTGTTACTCTCACTGTAAAAAAAGTCCGTGAAATTAACAGGGAAAAGCTGTAAAATCACGACATCAAAAAACTGTAATAGAGAAACAATGAAGCAGAGCAAGCTCATGGCGAGG
>NW_011333981.1:15021-18080 GCF_000735185.1 Notothenia coriiceps
AGGTTGCTTTCACGAACTTCGTCATGTTACTTACGGCAAAATACACCTAAATACGAGTGACTCACAATTTTGTTACATTTGCCGGCGAAATCGTTAAAATTACGAGCCATTACATGATGCTTTTACAGTGTAAACAGTTGTTATTTGTTTGGTATTTTTCTGTAAAATTGATGGATTCAATGCTACCAATAGTAATACCAAGCGGACTGCCCATTGTAAATCTTACTGAGAAATATCAAGTTTAATAGACAATGTATCACATGCTAATTCAGCAGAAAAGGGCTGTTGAAATTACAGATTTAAAATGTAAATTACAACTGTTTTAAACTGTAAAATATACACGTTGTTCTGTAAAGTTGTTTACAGTTTACCATATTTTTTACATCATTATTCTGGCAACAAAGCTGCCAGGTTTTTACCGTAAAAACAACGGTTTTTTTTTTACACTTTTGCAACGCATTACACCCAACACGGCCTACCCTACCTTTACACATAGAGAAACAAAGAAAGAGCAAGCTCATGGCGAGGCTTTGGATTGGATGTTTAAATATTGAAAAGGAATGTTAGTTCCCCAAAGCTCCTGCCTTCAATGTCTACCCGATTTCACCAAGAGGCCTCAGGGCCTCGATGCTGGGCTGGACGTAGAGGCGGGGGGGAAACATCCATCAGATGAGAGACATGAGTTCAGAGACAAGATGAGATGAGATTTGGTGTAGGAATGTTTAAAGATACTAAAAGATTAAAGAAAAAAGAAAAAACACAGTAACAATAGAACAATCAGACTTTTCTGCTGTTTCACAGATTAAAATGAATTAGAATTTCAGAATTTACTAAACAATAAGTAAGTAACAAGATGATTAAAAGCATTTGGCAGTTTTTGTTACAGAAAGTACTGAAGGTAAATTACTTATTTTGTGTTTACATTACGACTATGATCCTTTTTTTCGGCAGTGAGAGAAAAGGTGAACAAAGTGAATTTCAGAGCAATGTCCATGCTCTTTGTCCGATTACTTTTGAGTTTTGTAGTTTGATCTGCACCTATATTGATCCTTATTTAAGCCTTATGTTATATACTTGCCTTAAATCACCTATTTTCTCAGTTTTTTAACTGTGCAAATAAATTCACAAACCAAACTGAGGTTTTGACTCGTGGATTGCTGAATCATCCCGAACACTTTCGCTGGGAATCCGAGGCTGTTTAATCAGAGCTGCCCGAGGCGGGCTGGAGGATCCGACAATTTTAAAGTCAAGTTTTTCTGAAAAGATCAAAAAGATGCCCCGGGGAACCGGCTGTGATCAGAATGAAGTTTCAACTCTTAACCTTACAGCACCTCTTAGCTATTTTCCTTGAAAAATAAACAAATGACACTGCATTGAGTCATGTTTTTGGCATTTAGATGAGCAGTATACGAAACTGTTGATTCATTTAAATAACATTTAGTCACTTATTATTTGTTATCAGCTGTGACTCAAAATGTCCTCTCAAATTGTAATACTAAGGGCATGAACTGAAAAACAATGCAAGGAGTTTTCTTCTTCAATAACTTATAATTCACGGCACACTGTTAACAATTTTCTGTTGTTTGTGGTTGTTTTATCAAATTTTGCACAAAAAATAAAATTCACAAAAACCATAACACACTACAGGAAAGGGAAACCCCCAAATAACACAAGAAGGCCTCTTTAAAACCACACCTTTTGAGGCTCTACTTGCTCCAAAAGGTCGGGAGCCTTGCACACATTTTTGAAAGTGTGGGAGCTAGTGGGAGATATTGTTTTGTGTATTGGTATTTTTCCTCCAGACACAATCTCAGGCTGGATATAGGAAAGCAATCTCTCAGCTAAGTGATTTGTGAAAGGTGTCATATTCTCACCTGGCAGTAATTGCCTGTTGGTGTCGCTTAGCTGTGGTGATAGGTGCTCTTGAAGCGAGAGGGGATGGGTGGACGGGCGGGGGGGACGGGGGGTATTATGACCAGCATGAAAGATGTATTGTCAGGCATGAAAGGAGAGCTTTAAAATGCATATTGTTAAAATGCTTTGTACTTTCTAAACAAGTCAAATATCAAAGTGCTGCAGGGTGTAAGGAATTGGTTATTTGATCAGTGTGTCTATGTGAGTGCAATTCTCCAGAGTGCATGCATGCGACTAACAATCTGTCAAGAGCCACTAAACATTTTCATTGGTCCCACCAGTGCGCCTGACATTTAAGAGGTCTGTTTGTGTGTATGTGTGTGTATAGCATAATATGGCATGTGTGTATGTGTGGAATACTGCTCTGTTCCGCAAGTGACATCACAACCTTAAAACATACTGGTTATTTTTGGGTTTTTTGGCAATAAAAGCGCCCGGTACACCTGTATCTGCTCCACCACCCGTTTCAAATGTCCCTCGTAACATTTATAATCTAGAGGCACCAGAGTCATTTTCAGAATAACCTTCTCTGACACTTAAACACACAGTTGCTACACACACATTAAGCTATTCTTATACCATCAAAATATGTAAACATGTGGATTGCACTTAAACCCTGCCTTAGACACGGTAGAAATGCATCATGAAAGCTTGTACATGGTGTGTGTACCCATTGATTTCTTTATCCACTACTACACAATGCAGAACATGGGCAATCGCCCCTTGGACCTTGGTGCACTTCTGACCTGATCTTTGGTGGATATTGTCTATTGACGTCACTTGTGCATCGTTTTGAAAAGTGGTGGGGACACTGCACGCAATAAAGAAGTAATTTAGGGTTAGGGTTGATAGCCAGACCTTTAGTCACCTGCAGACTGCTTCGCTCTTCAATATTGCAAACTCTGCACATCAGGGTGGCTATTTGTTCTTTTCACTAAGACAGAAAGGAACTCAAAGTCAAAGTCAACTTTATTGTTAATCTTTCAGTTTGTGTGTACAGACAGAGAGATCTAAATAACGTTTCCCACAATCCCGAATACAAAAAAAAAAAAAAATATACAAATATGTATCAAATATGTATATCCTATATATACACAATCAACAGACACATTTATACATATGCACACATTAAGACATAAATAAAA
>NW_011333981.1:21140-24618 GCF_000735185.1 Notothenia coriiceps
CACGGAGCACAGAGCGGACAGCAGCAAACGGAATTGCAGTTTTATTGCTTATAGATTATCAGAACATTTCAAAGGGGACACAGCCACATTGGATATTAACCTATGGATTAACTACATCATTGTTGTTATCGTTTTAATGCCATTGAAGACCAGTTTAGACCAGACAAAGACAAAGGTAAACCACGTTAGCATTGTGTAGCTACCTAGCGCCACTTCTTTTGATTTACGTTTTTGTTGATAACGTTGCGAGTTTNNNNTATGTTTTTGTTGATAACGTTGCAAGTGTGTATCTTTCAGTGTTGAGGTGGGCACCGTTAGATTCTGTGTCTTTACGATCATAAACGATGTGTTGGATGTGCTGCTGGGATAAGTAATAAGGGAGCTAGGAGTGATTTCCGGTGCATAATAGGTTAGCATTTTTCGCTCGGGGCTAATCCAGAGGCTCACTGTTAGCATTGTGGGGAGGATAACAGAGTATGTTTTTTTAATTTCTTAATTTTTAATTTTTTCACAACAGTTGTATTTGGATGGGATGAATACCTATAGTGATAATTCAAAGTAATAAAATGATTTTTACAGCGAAAAAGGTCAAATGGAACTGATGGTTCCCAAATTATCCAGAGGTGAGTCCGCCTGGACTTAATTTTTCTAAACCTCTCTAAAAAGGTCAAATTTCACTTGTTTTACATCAATCTTGATACAGGGTACTTATTATATGTTATAGTTTGGATTCCTAAAGCTTTTAGTCTACCATCCCATCATTCAAGGGTGGTTTTCACTAGAAGTAATGGTTTTATTTTGGACGGACACTATAATTTACATTTTTTTACTATGTTCAATCTGAATTTACTTTAACATAAAAAAAAATCTCTATTGATTCTGACTCTTTTACATCCAACTCACATGTGTATCATTGCTTTGAGAAACAAGATAATTAATGTACCCCTTTTAGAAGTGAAGATATGATCATTTGTTCTGGGAATGTCATTTTCGAGCCTGAAAAACAGGCTCAGGGCTTAACAGGTTAAAAAAAAGAAAAACATGCAGACGAGAGAAAAATCGTTAAGTTAAAGACCTCATTTGTAATCATGTTTCTTCTCATGTCCTTTGGTTTATTCTAAGATGGTAAGCAGTTACATCTCTGTATTGTAACGCGTGTGTGAGTTCCTTAGGAGCGTGTGACTTTTTTTCATTGCCTTGGAATTAGTTAGAGACATTTTGGAGGATGCTCAATTTACCTTACATCTATGAGAGGGCTAGTCAAGGTTCAGAAACTGTGATTTAAAATAGAACATACGTTTGTGAACAGGTATTCTCTATACCCAACGGGGAGGAAGCAGTTCCAGCAGAGGGCCCCACACGTCCCTTCATCAACCAGCTGTGACTTGAGGTTTCCAAGGCGCCCCATGGCCAACGTTATAATGCCTTCACCTGGCCCTTCACTGCCTCTTGTTCTCCTCCCAGCTGGACATGACTCAAAGACCATTCACTTCTCAAAGAACGTCTCACCCTATCCCTAAGGATATGATTTCGCAATTTTCGTCCCCCCGACATAACCATAGGTGACGATAAGAACGAAGATGGACCGGTAGATCTAAAGCTTTGCCTTCTGGCTTAGCGCTCTCTTGGTCACAACTGTGCAGTAAAACTTGCACTGCTCAGATTCTGCGGGCCATCTCCTGCCCCAATTGACCACTCACTCCAGAACTAGACCTCGACATATTAACTATTTCACTTGGGGTAAGGATTTATTCCCTATTCTGAGAAGACAGTCCATCGCTTTCCCGCTGAGAACCCTGGCCAAGAATGCTTCACCGTTCTCACATCTGAAAAAGTATTCTGGCAGTGTCCACTGATGTCTGCTTTTTAAAAGAGAAAATATAGCAATAACAGGTCAAAATGCTCACATACAGACCACGATACATGTAATGAACAGTAGGTTCTCTAAGAAATGAAGTGCAGTAAACTTTGAAACAATTGTTTTGCACTTTATTAATGCAAAACGTGCTGACAGTTGTAAAGTATGTTCTATGACACAAATAAAAAATAACATCTTAGGGGTCAGGTTCCTTAGAAGTGCACAATGTATTATTTCACATAATATCCTGGGATATGCCTTCATCCTTTAGATCAAAGTCTCTCATGTCTTCCTTGCTCACAGCATTCGTTTGATGCTCACACATGAGTTAGGATTATTTTACAGATGCAAATTCACTGGTGGGGAGAGAGTTCATCCAGTTCATTAAAGAAGGTGAATGGCGCTACTCTGTGTGCTCTTCTAAATTACGTGTGGCCTTTGCAGTATCAGCAATAATGAAATGTTCTGTTTCAAAACTTGATAAAACATGGGCCTGCATGTATTTAACATTGTCACCACTGTAGTGGACAACACTGGATAAAATATAAAACGCTGGCTTTGGTTTAACAGTGAATATAATGTCTTAGCGTTTCCTGTGTTGCTTGCTTTCCTGTCTCACTTCCCCATGACTCACAATGTCTTCCTTTAACCTCTTATTTTAAACTAAAAGGTAACTTATTTGACATATTTCAAGTATTTCTACCATGATGTTAGGGCAAGGTTGACGACAGAGAATTGTGAAAAAGATTTTCCCAACTGTCAAAACACTATTCTTCTTTAAAATGTTACAAAAAGAGGCAAGGGAAGTTTGGGTATTATAGTATTCGTATGTATAGCAGTCAATGTGTCACATATTCAGACCTGTGCTGACAGTGGCTGACAGACTGCATTATGATTCTGCTGACATGGTGGAGCAGCTATGATGCAAGAGATAAGATCCCAGACAGAAATGGCCAACTTATAGCCGGAGCCTTACTACGTGACACAAAGAAACACATCAGCATTACAACTTCAAACTAACCAGAATCAAGATTAGTGAGTTAGAAAGGTACGTTGAACCTAAAGCCAGGGTTTTCAAGGTTATGAAGGTTGCACTATTTCAAATTTGCTCTATTGGCATTATTATAACCTGTTGCTGACCGTTCCATATTCAGAGTTTCAAACTGAAATATAGGCTTGGAATATCTTCAGGAGGTCGTGTTATTCCTTTGGGGTTTTCCCGTTCTATTAGTGTTATGCTGTATTGTGTAATGTATTTGTTTAAGCCCGCGTCACACTGTCCCGAAATTGACACCCGATGGACCTCGATAAAGGAAATGTTCAAATTCGGCTCTGATCGTAAAGACATCGGGCCATTCGTGAGGGCATCTTAAGCCATCGTGTGACCGCCGGTGGAGTTTCTCAGGCTCCGGCAGCAACTTCGGGAGCGGTGGCAAAATCTTTGGCATCATAAAGCATTGCCGAAGGACCGTGAAGGTTCATTTTCGTGTTGACTTCGTGTGTCCATGTTGCCCTTCGTAAGGCATTCGTGAGGGCATCTTAAGCCATCGAATTTATCAGCAACTTCGGGAGCGGTAGCAAAATCTTTGGCATGCCAAAGATGGCTTAAGATGCCCTCAC
>NW_011333982.1:0-3778 GCF_000735185.1 Notothenia coriiceps
GGGGGGGGGGAATCTACCCTGCTGTTTGCAGAAATTATTGCCATGATGTTTGAAGTCCGCAACATTCCAATTGGGCTGCACAGAATTGGGATTACATACACACACAACTCTGGCCTGTAAGAGATAGAGGCAAGGGGCGAGGAGGAAGGGATAGAGAGGGAGGGAAGGTGATGAGGAGTGAAAGTGGCAGTGAGTTTTAGAGAGATGGCAGAAACCAAGGGAGAGCAGCCTCCATGCCTGTGACAGCAGCTGAAATCCTATCCACTGGAGGAAAAGGGAGATGACACTCCCATGAAGGAAATGCGCAGGGAAACGAGGCAAGTGGGGGGAAATAGATAAAAGTGACAGAAGAAATATATAAAAAATAATGTGTGAGAAAGTCACAGCCAGAGTTTGGAATGTGCAAAACGCATTTGTTTGGACATGTGTCCTCGTTAGAAGCCATGTTCAACAGGCAACTGTTTGGACAGTTTTGGTCAGTGTGGGTGGGAAATTCAGCCAACAAACAGCACTTGTTTATACCCTTTTCTACAGTGGTGTCCCAGTTACCAAATCAAAACCCTAACACACATTGCCAATGTTTTTCACAGAAAAGTCGACAACATCATACAAACTGAAGGTTATTTTATTCATGCATAAAAATGTGTGTTGTTGTAAAATGGTACTCTGTGGTGTCCTTGCTGTTTATTTCTTTGTGTGGCACAATAAGGCCATAATGTACACGTTTCAGGGGTGTGATAACCAATGTTCTCCCACTGCAGCAATACACAGGTCTTCATGTTTTTTTATCTTTTGTCTGTATTTTGCAGACCTTGACATACCTGTTCTCACGGTGCACCAGACCATCAGCGATGTGCGGGGCAGTTACTACCAGGAGAAGACTGTGTTCCTGCGCTGCACCGTCAACTCCAACCCTCCTGCTCGTTTTATCTGGAAACGTGGGAACATGCTCATTGAACAGAGCAAGGACAATGGAGTAGACATCTATGAACCACTTTACACTCAGGTAAACATGCACGCATACACAGGGCACACACGCACAGCCAGGGTTACTGTCACTCCCAACTGTATACTCTCCTCTTTGAGAAATCCCCCTCAAATCTTTACCTACTGACTGATGTGCTTTTCCAAGTTTTTCCCTTGCCTCAATAAATCTCTCTCTTCCTTTTATTTTTTTGAGGGGCCAGGTTAGAACAATCCCTGTTTGGCATCATACATTTGGTGTTTCAGTTTCATAATTAAGGGGGATGAAGGGAGAACAACTCTGTTAATCTCAGAATGCCCCCAGAAAATGTGATTAAGGGTCACACTCTTGCTCGCAAGATTCAAAAAATAAATACATTTTTTTTAGGTCGGGATTATTGTATGCATTTCCATCTGGACTCACAGTAAACCAATCTGAACTGAATGCACACATTACTTTTATTTTTAAGACCCCAGCAATTTGGTAAATAGCTTATTCTTTAGACGGTGGTGAAAATGTTTGCCACCATTTTTTGTATTTTTTGTATTTCCCACTCACTGTCTGTGTTCACCTCTATAGGATGAAGCTTGTCCTGACTCATTATGCAATATCACAGTCAGGTTAACATTATCAGCTTTGCTCTGCTCTTTATTTGATTGGGGAGGTTTATCAAATCTGTTCCAAACTCTCCGTCAGACATTATGCCACGTTCACTTCAAACATGTCATAGTCCTCATCATAAAGACCTTTTTATCTTGTGACGTTGAAAGGGAAGCGTACTGTTTGAAAATACAAAAAGCATCAATCTGTATCAATCGTTAGCTCAACTGCTCTCTTTTTCTCCACTTATCAAAGCAACAGTCAGCCACAAAGCTGTGCCCCTCGAGTTCAATTAGCCAGCCAGCTGAGCTCTTCCCCAGGCTTCCTGAGAAACTGTTGGCCCATCATTTACTGTAGCAGACTCACAGTTAGACACTATCAGACACAAAGTCTTGATCTGAAAAATCAGCAGTGATGTTGAAAGCGATATGTGACTGCTGTGTGTCCTGTGTGTGCGTGTATCTACATGAGAGGCACGAAAAAAGCAGCTGGAGTGCCGAGAGACATGCGTTTTATGAATATTGAGGGAGAGGATGGATGGATGGATTTAGCCTTCTTTTTTGCATCAAAAATCAGTTCACTTTCATTTTCCTAATGGTTTCATGTGAAGCCATTTACATTCATCATTCATATTACTCTATATGTCTATTTGAGATGCTTCAGTTGATAATCAGGCCATGTGAGACATGCAAACACAGTAGGATGTGTGTTTTTGTGTGTTCATTCGTGCGTTCATCTCAGTGAGTCTATGACCCTGTTTATCAGACTGCGGCTCATCAAAAATTGAAGTGACTTTTATGCAAGATTACAACCCAGTTTAGAAAGACTGAGCTTTCTCATTGATGTAATGGAATGGTTTATGTAATGGAAATGTGGTCATAGATTTATCTCTAGATTCATGTTTATGCTCATAAAAGACTGTGTAAAAAATTTTTTTTTATACTTTTGATTGCTGATGCCATGTGTGTGTGTTTAATCCCATCCAGGGTGAGACCAAGGTGCTTAAGCTGAAAAACCTCAGACCCAAGGACTTTGCCGATTACACGTGCCAGGTGTCAGTACGCAATGTGTGTAGCATCGAAGACAAGTCAGTCACCTTCAGGCTGACAAATGCCACATGTAAGTGTTTCTATTGTTTCTTTGAGATAACACCAAAGACAAAGTGTGTGCGAAGGCTTCAATGAGCTGTCACAAAGCAGAGATATTCCCTTTCTCTATTCATCTCTTGCTTTGACTTTTGCACTCTCTTATTTGTATATCATTTCCACATCTCATCTCTTACTTTTCTCTGCATGCTCTTTTTGTTTGTCTCGGCTCAGGAGGAGTATCTTGATGTCAGTCTCTTCCTTTCATCATTAAAATGTCTCCCATCTCTGCTTGTGCAGTATTCCCATTTCCACCTCTCTATCTCTCTCTTCCTTTCCTTATTTCCTGAGTTTTACCTTTACCCTTTTACTTTCCTCTCATGTTTGCCCTTAGTGTCTCTATCTCCTCGCCTGTCTTGTTTTCTGTCGCTGAGAGCTCATCTCAGGGCCGTCAGCTCTAATTCAGTTGTCACACTCCCTGTTATCTCCAATTCACTCTGCACTGCTCCGTCCATCTCCACGCCACCGCCCGGCAACTCTGTTACCTACGACAATATTGTTGCCGTTGCCAACCCTGTCATGTTTGTTATGGTCAGAGTGATACACCACAGGGAAGCCCCCTGCTTTTTCTAATATGTTTGTTTTCTCTTCTTCTCTCATTTTCTACCTGCCTTCTTTTCTGTCTAAACATGTTTTTGTAAATCTTGCAGGACAGTTAAGTGCTATATAGTGCTTTTTTTCAATCCTCACTTGTGTTTAATTCCTTGTTTTTTTTTATTGG
This sequence comes from Notothenia coriiceps, assembly GCF_000735185.1. Lineage (NCBI taxonomy): Eukaryota > Metazoa > Chordata > Actinopteri > Perciformes > Nototheniidae > Notothenia > Notothenia coriiceps. The sequence goes on from NW_011333982.1 coordinate 3,431, forward strand.
GAAGGTATTTGTTGTCAAATCATGTGTCCTACATGCTTAAAATCCTTTTGAAGATACAAGTGCTCTTCAGGGCTTCTTATCTTAATCCAGTCTTTCTCATGGTCAGAGGGCCTGAATAGATATGCCCTGAAAATGGGGATACAGCAAAGTTGAAATGCTTGCTTTAAAGGTGGGGTAGGTAAGTTTGAGAAACCGGCTCGAGAAACACTTTTTGTTATATTCCATGGAATGCTCTTAACATCCCGATGGCAATAAATATCTGAAGTGCTTTGACAAAAAATCCATACAAAAATGTATGTCTGGAAGCCGTAGCGCTAAAAAGCACGACCAATCATCTGAGCCGGCCCG
>NW_011333982.1:6661-41130 GCF_000735185.1 Notothenia coriiceps
CAATTCCTTTCCTCCTGTGGTGTTAATTTTCATCTAGAGTAATTGCCCTTTACAGACAGCTGATGTTCACATACTTTCATCGATATCCATTCACTGTGGATGTAAATGCTCATGGCTCAGTTCTCTAGACAGTGAAGAGCAAAGACTACACACACACACACACACACACACACACACACACACACACACACACACACACACACACACACACACACACACACACACACATACATTTACATAAAAAATAGCTTACATTTTCTGTTGTTTTTTGTGATTGTCTTGGTTTTATTTTATGATGCCTCAAAGCAGTGTCCTCATTTTTTATTGCATATTATATAATTCCTAAATACATATAATACCTCAAAGTCAGAGTAAAGTGTTGGGCATTATGCATTGGATTCAAAGTACATACATCTCCCCACCATGCCTCAGGGTACCATGACTACATAGAGGTAATAACCACCAATGCTCCATTTTCAAAAATAAAAACCTGAATCATTTTCTTGTGTTGTCACCAGAATCCTTTTGGTTGCTTTCGACAATCCTGCTGCCTCAGCTTATTTAGGAGTGACTTAAAGTTCCATGTAATGTTCACTTGTATGAAATACACATAGCAACTATCAGCACACAGTACACCTCTATTAAAACCAACATTTTTATTTCCAGCTGATTTCCCCCAATTTACCGTAATCTGAAATCAGTGAGCATGAGAGGAAGCAAGTCATCGAGAGTGCAGTGAACAAAAAACGCAAAAAGAATGAGAACCGGGTTTATAGACAGGAGCAGGTTGATATTAAAGATACAGAGGTGACAAACTGACTGCAAGGAAAGGGAAGAGGGGGAGTGAGGGGAGGGTGAATGTGGAAGAGAGAGGCATTTGTTACCTGGTTGTAAACCGCTGTGCTGCACATAAATCCCATTACTTTGGGAAGAGCCCTGGCTGATCCCACCGTTACCGTCACCCACACATCCCCTGGAAATTGAAGCTATAATTTTTCAAATCCTCAGCCCCCCCCCCCATCCTCTTCTTGCTTCACATATAGCGATCTTTATTTTATTTTGTCTTCATCCCAGATTTTGTCATTTTGCCTTTTCTGCTCTTAGAATTTCAATTTGTTTATTCATGTATTAATTTGTAGCGTTTGTTTATACTGTTTGCCTTATAAATCACCTATAGCTCATTTAGAATCCAATTAACCTGACTTGCAAATGTTTTCAATTCATGTAGAACACCAGGGCCCTCAGATGAAAACCACATGAGCTGCATGCATACACTCGTTGATTAATGGACTTCAAAATGCGGGTATAATCAATTATGACAACATACAGGGCTTCAATATATTCCCAAACGCACTGATACTCTATTTTATTCTATCTGTATTTAACGGAGAGCTACACCGTTTCCATGCAGGGTTGTTGAACACTTAGAAAGCTCTTCAGACCTACGGGGGTTTCCTCTCATAGCGTTCTGATTTGATACAATGAAGGTGGACAGTGCTATTTATGCGCTGATTGAAGTTGTTACACAAGAGAAGTGTCTTGTCAGCTTGAGAGCCATCACTAGTGAGGTTAGCTAAAGAGCTGTCCTGTTAGTGAGAGTATTTGCATGAACAATTGTTGTCACCCATGTAAATGAGTAGAAGGGTGTCTGGGTGTATGTTGGAGAATAAGCGTCTGTAAACTAGTTGTTGAGCCTCTCTGCACCTCTTTCATTATGGCGATTGCAATCTGTTAAAAAAGGAGATTAGTTGAAGGGATGAACGGACCAAAGTCTATTAGAGGAATGAACTGCTTCCTGTACTCTGTGGGGTCGCTCCCTCACTGAGGATTAACTCTCTCTCAGGTCGATTAAAGCCTGGATTCTCCTCTTTGGGTCTTCCAGAGTAATTTAAAAGAACACAAGTACACTTCTTCAAATAGCTCGAATATAAATATTTATATGTTATGTACAACAATTGTTTTTTTATTATTATTTATTTTACCTTTATTTAACCAGGATAGGTCTCATTGAGATTAAAAATCTCTTTTTCAAGATAGTCCTGGCCCAAGAATGGTAACAGCACAGTTTCAGACAGTTTTACAGTTACAGACAATTAAAAACACACACAATCAAAACACAGTCATACACCAAAGCCAAAGCATTTACAGACACAGCGGCCTGCTTCAAGGTCAGTTAAAGTTGCTTTGAGTGTGTTTAATGAGAACAGCTCTCTGAGCTTCAGCTCAGTTTGAAGCAGGTTCCAAGCTTGAGGGGCAGCGTAACTGAGCGCCCTTTTCCCAAGTTCAGTAAGGACCTTTGGTACAGTTAAAAGGAAAATGTTCTCGGAGCGAAGCCGATAAGATCCTGTGCATTTTCTGTTTATGTACATCCTTAGATAAGGGGGAAGATTCAATTCAATGGGATTCATGGTAAACAGATGTTTTGTTTAAAGAAAGGAAACACTATTTAATAAGTGAACACACGTCCATGCTTACATAATGTATGACTAACTAAATTAATTGCTCAAGGGAACATAATGGTTAAAAACACAGTCATTAATATTGTATCGTCCGAGTAATAGCTTAATATTGACAATAGTGTTTCATTTTTTAATTCCTAGGATAATCCCTCACTCTAAATTATGTATTAACATGTTTGGACTATTCAATACCTTACAAACAATTGGCTTCTAATACAGGTAAACATATTTAATCGAGTATTAATTGGATCATTTATTAAAAAAGAGTGTGTTTTGATAGACATTTACTTTATACGACGATGTGATCATGATAGATTCTGCATGGATAATCATGCATAGATCTGCAAGAATGAATACAAATATGGAAAGAGACACTGAAAGACATTGAATATGCTATTTTGCACATATTCAAACTAATAAAATACACATTGAAATATAACATCAAATGCAAATGCAATCACATCTTGTTCTTTTTGATTCAGGATTGTCAAACCGAAATTGGCATTTGGCTTCAGAAAAAAAGATGAGTAGTTAGAAAATGTATCTTTGACTGTTTTAGCCCTGTTTTCAAGAAGGATCAGCAACTGACCTTTGAACTTCCTCCTAATCTGCTGACTGCAGAGGTGCTCAAATAAGACCTCAAATGTGTAAGGAAACACAAAGTGTCCCTGCTATGATAAAAAAGCTTAATCCGAATATATACTGTACAGTTCTGAAAACGGCGTTCACACCAAAAAGATCTGGAACTAGAACTTAGTTCATGAGAACCTTTCCACCCTCTTTTCAGTCCCTGCTAGAGAGAAGGTACTTTCATGGGAGAAAAAGGTTCCTATTTCTGATTGGCTGGGCGGTTTGCAAACCACGCCCCGTAAAACTCCCAAAATGTTTTGTGAAGCCGCCATTTTATTTGCTCGCATTAATATTATTAGCATTAGCATTAGCCCAGCGCACCAACGGAGAGAGACTAACTTATGGCAACACAAAATAAAATGTGGGAGCGGTGGAGATGAGGAGGTGTCGGCGTTCTGGCGATTTACTCGGAAGGCTAACTCCGGGGACTTCCGGCCGGGAACTTCGGGTGGCAGTATAGGCCGTGAAGTTGTTTGCGGCCTGCCAGTAAACCCAAAGCAGAAGAAGTGACGTCAGCGGCTTCGTTTGACTAACCCTCCCTCAGGGACTTATTCCGGTGTGAACGCGATCTGCTCTTTAGTTCATCAGAGCTAAAGAGTTCTGATGAACTAAGTACGGCAAAGTACTTGGTGTGAAAGGTCCTAATGTATAGATAAAGCTCTTTTTTCAAAAAACACACACAAAGCATTACACACTAGTGATTCATTAACCAGGCAAGCATAAGCAAAGATAATATTTGCTATAATACAAATATTTACTATTATTATACTACTTTACTCTCATTCGTCTCAATGGAATAAGCAAATGCAAATGAGCATCAAAAGGAGAGATTATAAGATAATTGTAAAGAAAGATAATAATTATAATCGTTTCACCTCTGATAACTGTAAGCAGGTTCACGACTCAAAGGCTCATTAAACATTATACCTACAACTGAAAACTTGCTTTATGAATGTCTACAGGATTATCACAAGACACGGTATATGGAAGTGCACAATACTGTGTCCTCAAGGCCCTTTATTGCCAGGCACCCTATAACAAGTATTGAAAAATTGTAGAAAGAGGTAACCGCCTTCACATTTTGCAGCAGATCATTTTTTACTCAGGTTGCACTTGGCTCACCTGGCTCTGACTCTGAGGTTGGATTGGTTTATTTTCTACAAGCGTCTAAACCTATTAGAGAATGTAAGCCTCTTTCAGCTTTCTTCATCCGCTGAATTGGAATGAATTCACTTTCGCAAATAAAGAAGGTGTTGGTAGCTCTATCTCTTTATGTGTGTGTGTGTGTGTGTGTGAGTAATACAAATAAAATGTGTGTGTGTGTGTGTGTGTGTGTGTGTGTGTGTGTGTGTGAGTGTGTGTCTGTTTGTGTGTGTGTGTGTGTGTGTGTGTTTCCTTTAAATTAATATACAGAATCATTTGGAAAATGTGCTCCACAAGCTCAGTAGCCAAGTATGAAATAACCCTGGGAGTGTCTCAACGGAGCGATGCTTCTTTATATGGTTATTATACAACCTGTTGCGTGATGTCTTACAGACCTCCTACAGGAAAACCGACATTATTATCCTGTCGACATGGCAGTGTAAAAGGGAGTATGTACATTAATCATAGAGGCAGGTTGACGAACCTTGTTTTTGCGTCTTTTATGCTGCTACAAATTCCTTACATAAGATGGCTAAACACACAGACAGGATTTCGCACCAAAGAGCTCAACAGTACCAGCACAGATTAGTAACTCGTGGCCAGTGAAGCAGCTCTGGTTGAAAAACTGAGGCTTGACTGCTTTGCCCCCAGGGTGGTTTTTACAGCAGTTGATGAGAGAGGAGGAGAGTTCAAATATTACTCCAACAAAAACGTTTTGTAGCCACTTGAGGGATTTAAACAGGTGACATGTTGGTCACTGCCCTCACCCCACTGACACCCCGTGATATCCAGAAGAACTATTACAAGATGCTGCAGGTAGCATTGCACCTATGTGATGTAGAGGGTTTCAATGGCTCAGTTTGATGCTTAATATACAAATTAAGATTATACTAATATATGCAATATTAAGGGCCCTGTTTAACAAACAGATGCTTAACCACAAAACCCAATTTGCTGGAATTATTATGGGCAAAGTATGCCAGTAAAACCATTTAGGGGTTTAACAAAAACCACAATTCCCAGCTGCCGCTTGCTAGAGGTAGTTTTATTTTGTAGCTGGCACTAAAGTAGCTCAATACTATCAAGAAAAATATAAAGTATTTTTTTGAAAAAGCATTGCAATTGATTTAAATGCAGTAACTGTACAGTAGTATTTGGTTTCTTTGGGTTTGTCTTTCACAAATTCACATTTTCCTTTGATTTTAAGTACAAAAACAATTGTAACAGTTGAGTAAGGCGAGCACATTTGTGAGAACAGATGAATTGCAGATGGTTATTTTTATTCTGATTACTTTGCATGTGTGCTAAGGGCAAAATTCTACATTATATGACCATACATTATGAGTGATTTGGTACTCTGAAATACATTATATCTAATTGCCACACTTAACTGATAGAGCTATTATATAAGATTAATTATGCAGATAATATTTACATACATGCTTCCATACAGTATTTGCACTATTAAAACAACGTTTCCTGGTTTAAGTCAAACTAAACGCTTAAAACTGTAACTCCACTCTTATAGTGTGAATGCAATGCACATATACCAGGGGATTTCTGGGTTTACAGACTGAGAGAAAGCTGTTGTAAGAGTACTCAACTAAGCATTCTCTTTAGATGTTTTAAAGAGCAACTTCCAGGTTAAAGACACCTGTGAATAAATGTGTAGGAAAATGATGAATACACTAGATTTTCAAAAAAATATACAGAAATATACACTACAGTGACATCTGGCGTCGTTTTTGTAAGAAATGTTCACTTCCACATAAAAAAGCCTCGGCGCGTGACCTCCCGCGTGTGACGTAACACGGGGGACACAAGGGGGAGAGCGGCCGGTGTAACGTATTAATAAACATGGATCCCAATGCTAGTTTCGACACAGAAGACACAGAAGAAGTTGAACATGAATATTCGAATGCATATGACGGACCACAACCTTATAATTATGAGCCTGCTAGGCGTCCAAGAGACCAGGAGCAGCCAAGGATTAGAAGAAATAACGGCCATCGGAGAGAAATTGAGCTGTGGTGCGAGGAGAACCAGTGAAGAACTGGGCAGCTATCTTGGTGAGTGACCGGCGTTAGCTACAGAATGTTAGCTAAAGTCACATCACAACATTGTGAAGTTGCTATCATATATCAGGCTATAACTAACAGTAGCATTGATAATAAGTGCAAAAGTTACTGGCAGGAACTGTTGATACTGATCCATAACAGAAACTAAATGCNATGCGCAAGTATCAGCCGTATCTCGCGTTACCTAATGCAACTCCACACTACGGTGCTGTGTACCGGAGGAGAGACGCGAGATACGGCTGATACTTGACGATCTGGCGGAGAAAGGTTGTGGAGCCTCCGTTGATATGCCGTTGTAAATGGCTTGATGGAAAGCAGGTGTGTAGTCGGGGAGGGTGCACAGCTGATTGCAGCAGGTGAGTGGAGGTTGAGCCGGGAGCCAGGAGTGACAGCCACCACGCCCACACAAACGACACAGACAGGGGGAAACAAACAAACACAAAGGAGACGGCTGGAGCAGTACAGCCACCACAGCGTTACCTAATGCAACTCCACACTATGTCTTACGGTGCCGTGTACCGGAGGGGAGAGAGAGAGAGCAGCAAAGGGGGGGGGAGAGAGATGTAATACGGTTTCCTGATAAAGCTGTGGAGAGTATGTGTTGCAGGGAGGTGGATGCACAACACACCCAGGAACGAATGCTAGCTCTGGTCCTTTTTACTGTGGACTCGATGTCCTGACAAGCTGGTATTTGTGCAACCTGCACAAACACAATACTGCACCATGATTACAAATGGTGAAATACAATGTAAAACTACCGAAAAATACCAGCTCACTAAAACACAACCGCTCAACTCAAAGCAACTACTAACTATACCCGCGGTCAGAGAGCGGAGATGTTTACCCTTTGTGATGTAATATGACGCGTTTGACGTATGACCTTTAAAAAAAGCCGTTTTTCAAGAGCAGAGTTCAAAATTGCTCCTTTCCCTCTGAATTCCTGCCCTTATGTCTCGTAAAACATATCAAATCCTGCATTCACTTTTTTAATTGTAATTTTCAAGCAAGTTTAAGCATAAATGTAGAAAAAAAAACCCTGCAAGATGCTCTTTAAATGTGACTGTTAATGCCCTTAATTTATCAAGGTGTGTGTGTGAATGTTTGTTTTTCTGTTCTCTCTCTCTCTCTCTCTCTCTCCAAAACACCTTTTAGAAGATTAATATTTTCTTCCTTTTGGCCCTTTCCCCCCTTCCCTGCTCCAGTCCTGTCTTTAATGCCCTCCTTCCTTGCGTTCATAGTGTTTCTGGCCCTCTCTCCCACTGCTCTGCCCTTTTTTGTATTTGAAACTGCTTAGGTCCAATCGATCTTTGTCTGGCAACAGGATTTTTTTCCACCTCTGTAGTTGCATTTTGGGTCATCCTGTACTTTTCCTGTTAGAGCAGTCATAGGAAATGACACGGTAGCTTTGGGAAGATAAGGGGCATGAGAAAGCAGGGGGACAAGCCATGAATTACCTTCAAATGTACTGATTAGTGTGTAATGAGACACACAATAACACTTACACTGCATTGCATTTGCAGTCAGAACAAATTACAAAACGTAACATTAGAGAACATGAACAGCTTTTGTTTGCTTATTTGTATGAAGGTCAGGTTTTGCTTGTGTTTCTTTAGATTCTTAAATCAAGAAAGGGTTGAGCTTGATGCATCCAGAGGTGTGAAAAGCAATCAGATCTTGTACTTGAGCAAAAGTAGAAGTACCAGAGTGTAGGAATACTTTGTTACATGTAAAAGTATAAAAGTATTTTCATCAAAATATACTTAAATGACTCATTATGCAGATCGGCACATTTCAAGTAACTAAAGGTATCAAATACAAAATGTGGAGTTAAAGTAAACAATTTTCCCCTGAATTGTAGTGGAGTAGAAGTACAAAGTAGCATACAATGTAAATACTACAATAAGTACAAGTATCTCAATACTTGGGTAAATGAACTTAGTTACATCCCACCTCTGTATATTAACTTTATAATAAACAAGAAAACTGGTAGGCCTATTGGTAGAGCAGAACCTAATATTGAAGGAATTCGTTTTTCTGTGCATTATATTATACTCACACACCCACATTGACAAATACTCCCTTTTTCACTTTAAAACAATGTCATCACTACACGCAAAATCCTGTAACCATCCTGCAATCCCACTGAGAAACATTCCTTCATCTTGTGCAGAAACAGAGGTAACCGTAGGTGTCAGCATGACAGCGCCAGTAATAACCACCAATCTTGTACAAGAGTTGCGAAACTCAAGAAAAACAACTATTGTACGAAACCACAGAGGAAATGTTTTGAGCCTCATGTAATCCTTTTTTCTCTCCTGTGTTTTCCCTCTCAGCTCCCCCAATGATCCGGCTGTCAGTGAACGACACAGTGGTGGTGGACCCCGGGCAGGATGTGCTCCTAACCTGTGAGGTGACGGCAGGTTTCCCCCTCCCCACCCTGAGGTGGTCGCCCCTTCCCCTCAGCGCACAAGTTCGAGGGCCAACGCTCAATCTGCGGGCGGTCACACCGACCGACGCTGGTTTCTACAACTGTACGGCTTACAACAACGTGGGCAACCAGGCCCGCAAGAACGTCAATCTGGTTGTCAGGAGTGAGTAACACATGTTACTGTGTGTGTGTGTGTGTGTGTGTGTGTGTGTGTGTGTGTGTGTGTGTGTGTGTGTGTGTGTGTGTGTGTGTGTGTGTGTGTGTGTGTGTGTGTGTGTGTGTGTTTATCCCAAGGTGATAGAGGAACAGAAGGTACCAGATCTGTTGTTTATGGGAGTGTTTAGAGGGTTGATGGTTTGTTTGTGCATATTTCTGTTGGACTACCGATTTGTGTACAAAGTTATGGGTCCTAACTTGGCGTACTTCATGCTGTGTTCATCCAGCAAATGTTAAGGTTGGTAAGGTTTACAATATTTGAAACTAGAAATAATACATGCTTTCCTTTGTATTTTTAGTTGTGACTTGTATTACAAATACACACTTTAGTATTCTCCAAAAAATTAAACACATATTTTTATGATTTTCCTCACTTTCGTCGCTGTCCATACAGAGTATTTAAAGATTAAACAATTTCCCTTACAGAAAATGAAAAGAACCATCTGTCCAGTCATTACTAGCTTTATTCATCAACTTTAATGTGTGAATGCGGCACATATTCATTTTTGCGTGTACAGAATGTGTGTGTGTGTGTGTGTGTGTGTGTATGTGTGTGTTGTGTGACACGCGTGCGGTTGATCCATCATTAAAGAGAGCTGATGTGAATCTTGTCAGAATAGGCGGGTTAAGTATCGCTCTTTTTCTAATTCCCCTGCCATTAAAACAGAAGCTTTCCATTTTCCCTCCCCTCTGGCTATTTTTAGTCCCTTTTAATCATCTTTATTCACTCCAATTAGTTAGACTGCAGTGGAAGCAATTAGCGACAGTCTCTTCTGTTAGTTAACACTGTAGAGAACGTATGCTGGATGGGTTTCTCTTGTTAGCTTAATGGGCCTGAACGCATCGTCAAACCAGCACAGGTGGTAAGACGGTGAATGAGACACACACACACACACACACACACACACACACACACACACACACACACACACACTCGTGTTTAATGAGTGCATACAAATCTGCAGGTAGGAATGCGACACAGTTTCAAATGCACATGGCTAGAGACACATCACATGCACATACAACATTGTATCCACACTAACCAGGTGAAGCTGCAGGATCATCTTAAACATATGGTCACTGCTTCATATCCATATCTCCACCCAAGCATCTTGTTAACAAGCTCGAAAGGAGTTTAAATCAAGCCCTCCTCTCCTCCTCGCTGCCTTTCTCTCCCCTTAGTGGGGACACAGAGAGCTGTTTTGTATTCAACATGGAAATCTGTTGGGGAAACGCAGCCTTTGAAACTGGAAATGAAATGTGACAGTGTGAGAGTTACTCTTTGTCCTTGATTTTGTTCCCCACCCCTCCTCCTCTCCCCCTGTTATTGTATTCTGTTTCTGTCTCCTTTTGTCTCTCTCTCCTTCCTCAATTTTTTCCCTCTCTTTCTTTCTCTCTTTGGTCTTCAATTTCCTTTTCCCTTTGGTTTTCTTTTGCCAGGCTGCCCCCTCCTAATGCCTTTCATGCTTGTCACAAACTCATCTTCTGTTCTGTATTAGGCATCTTCCCCCTCCTACGTCCATCCATTTGTCTTTTAATTTCTTTTTTACTCTCATCATCTCTCAATAACCATTCTGTCAAAACTAAGTGCACTATCTTGTCAAATCAAAAGGTTGTTTATATTCAACAAACTTAAAAATCGGTATTGCTGTTAAAGAAATATGTCTAGCAAATGTTGAAATAAAAAAAGGTAATGGAGAGATTAATAAACATATATATATACTGTATAATAATCATGGAGTACAAGGACACTATTATCAACGCCACGCCCCCTTCATAGTTGCTCCAAGACTGGCCTAACTAGTTAACAAACTAACCAACCAACCAACTAACTAACTAACTCGCTCACTCACTCACACATTTTTTTAAAAGCACACCACCCTCTGAGTTTGGACTACCTGGCTACCATCTATAGCTTTAATTTTACATAATGCTGCAATAAGTTATTGCCTGAGTTCTGTATTTAATTGGCAAAAGGTATGTGTGTGTGTTAAATTAAACATCTCTTGTAGAATCGGCTAAATGTGAATTAGTTCCATGAGGTGCTTTATATTAAAGATACCTTTTTGACAAAGTGAAAGATTATGGAGATTAAGTGCAAGCATTTAAGGAGTAGGAAAATATACTTTAACTATCTTCATATTCATTCCTTCAATTTGGTCTTCTCCCAGGTATTTCTTTCTTGAAATAGTCCCTTCAGCAGGGATGTTATCCAAGTCTCCAGCACAGACAGCCTGACACTGAACCCTCTATTTAACTGGTTCTTCTCTCTGCTTCTTCACCCCACACACACAGCAATGAGTAACCTGACCTTCCAGATAACACCAGACTCCAACAAGGACAGCGAGACCATCCAGATGGGTCGGGACCTCAAGCTGTCGTGCCATGTTGATGCCACCCCACAGGACAAGGTTAACTACACCTGGTACAAGAACGGTGCACCTGTTTTCAACTCGGATAGCCTGATCTTGTTGCGCAGTGACCCAGACATGGCACCCGGCACCAGTAGCTTGGAGATTGTTGACATGAAGTTCAGAGACTTGGCTACCTACAGCTGTGTGGCGAACTTCCCCGGCAGCAGGGTGCCAGAGCTGCGTGTGGATGTCAACATCTCTCAGAACAGTGGTGAGGTTTTCCGTTCATTTTTCATGTTTTATCGCTGTCAGACCGGGAAAAACTTCCATTAGTGTCTCTCTGTCAGTTCAAGCGCTCCAAAAATCCTTTGATTAGTCAGATGATGATGGTTCGAGGCATGTTTTTGAAGGATTTTTGTTTTTAAGCTGACTGCATCCAGATCTGAACACACAGTCACTGTCAATTTGTTTTAGGGCTTTGTGTAACTGTGCGTTTGTGTGCTTTATTTGTGGTTAATTATTATGTGCACACTTAATTACTGAGCAGTTATCTTTTTTTACTGTTCCTGTGTTGCTTTAAACCAGTGGTTCTCAAAGTGGGGGGCGCGCCCCCCCAGGGGGGCGCAGAGGCATGACAGGGGGGGCGCGAGAGACCAGGAGGAAAAAATGGTTAATAAAAAAAAAAAAAACAATNAGCCTGGTAAATTTAAGTTTATTTCATTAATTTGTATTCCCCGTCTGTCTCTGTTTTACAGTCTCTCTGTTCACATCATCTGTCATTGTTAAGTCATGTCTTATCTAGAGTTATTAAACAGTAACATATAGCCCCTTTTTCCAGTCAATTGTTCATTTCATATGTTGTTTATTCTGAAATTGAATTATTCTTATCTATACTTTTACTTATTCATTTATTTTAACAGGGACAGTTCACATTAATCAACATTTGTGTAAATGTGCCAGAGTTAGCCAAGAGGCTATTTTTCATCTGTAGTCCCTGGACAGATTATACCTTTTTTGCTACACTAACAAGCTACAATAAATAAGAATTTCCTTTGGCTTTTTTTTTAATGCAAATTGTATGAAGATTGTTTTCCTTTATTGCAGCAGTTTGTGTAATTGTAAAAAAAAAAAGTCAATTACATAATTGATGGTTCTTTCTGTTTATGTAGAGAGTGTATTTACACTTTTCTCTCTATTATTTTCTTTCTAACCCTGCCCTTTCATTCCCTGCAGTCTCTCCTCCAGTGTTGGCTCTTCCACCAGGAGGTCAGGTGGTGAACGTTCGGGAGGGAGGTAACATCGACCTGGTGTGCTTGGTGGTAGAAGGCAAACCCCGTCCACCTATACTGTGGTCACGGATGGAAAAAGACCTGCTAATGTCGTCAGGGGCAACCACGATGGAGACACTTGATGGCCGCTTGATGCTAAGGAATGTGAGCCGGGACATGATGGGGGCGTACCGCTGCCAGACTGCTCCGTACAACGGCCTTAACATCAAACGCAGGGAGGCACAGGTCCAACTCAATGTGCAGTGTAAGTGTGCATCAGATAATAACAACTCAAACTACAACCACATACAACACTGCTGTGGACGTCAAGCAGCAGAAGGACAGGGTCACTTGCATGTGTGTCAATGTAAATAAATACAGATTGGTTAGAGCTGCTTTTAAATACTGTTCCTGCTGCGTTTAGTCTACTATTAAGATAAGACAGGATAATATCAAACTTGATGATGATCCCATAGGTATCATAGTAATATTAGAAGTCATTTGAGCTAAACTTAGGAGATATAAAATATGCAGTAGCAATGTGTAAAATATGTGTGGAGGGACCGTCTACACACATATTATATAAGGGATATTTTATTATGAAAATAATAGTTTAAAGGCTCTAACAGACAGAATTTCAGGATTCAAACAAAGTTATTCCTAATGGTACCTTTTGCATAGGCCTCTATACACCTTAAAACAATTTCTTTGTTGTTATGGTAATATCAGAGATTCCTTAAAACACTTTTATTTGTGCTCCACACTCAATTGTGGCATAATCGTCACAATTCCCTCAAAGCCCTAAAGACAGATACAAAAAAATGTATGGTAATGTAAAGAGTGCAAAAAGGGAGTGTAAAAGAAAATGAGGACACACCTCGATGGCTTTAAGGCTGTTTTCTTTATACCTTTCCCTTCCACTTCGTGAGCCTTCCATTTGGGACTGTCATTATAAATCTCTCGCAGGATGGGCTTTGAGTAAGGAATGAGAGCTGTCTTGCTAAAAGAACACACAATTGTAATGCCGTCTCCATTCCCAAAAGGTTACCCACTTAATCTTACTCTTACAATGTTTGGATTGTAATGGCGCTAGTGACTGTGGAGAGCTTCACGGGACACATTTGATTTAAATGTTTCTATCAATAAAAAGTTCACATAGTCTAGGTAAAATCACTTGGCACCCACATCTGCATGTACATCCCCTGCTGTTACTGACTTTGAGCACTTTCCAACTTATAGCTTTGGTATAACTGAAAAACATGTATTTTACAGAAACTAACTGTTCTGCTTCCAGAAAAACAGAATAGCAGTAGGTTACAAATACATGATGTGCCTCATCTAGGTATAAACTAGCACTGGATGCTGTTTATTAAGCATCTCGTAACCAGTATGTAAAATCAAACATTGCAGACATAATCCTCAGAGAGGGTTGGTTGAGGCTGACCTTCTTAGTTGCATCACCCTATTATTCTGAATAAACACGGACACACACTTTTAAGCACTTTTAAGTTGTATCAAACATTTATTAGTTGAACATAATAATAATATTAATAATACATTTGATTTGTATAGCACACTTTGAAAACAACGTCATCTCAAGGTGCTTCACAATTGAATTATTAAAAGTTATCTAAGAAAAATATTTAATAAAAACATTTGAAAATGTAATACATACAAAACAAGGGAGTTGAATTAAAAAAAAGATATAGATTGGAACCTGCTGTGTGGCACAGCAGTGTATTATTGCATTGGTAAGTGCTCGGTTTTATTCAATAAATGTATGTTAACAGGACTCAAGTACTCAATGCAACCCTTTCAGCACCCTCCTCGTGTGCACAAGGTCAGGCCTTTTAGGCTGCAATTAATTAAAGTGATACAATGTACAAGATATAACAATTACACAAGGATACAAAAAGAAAGAGCAGTACATCTACAACTTAACTAATGACTCAAAGGGAGAGGGAAATGGAAGGCTAAGGACTTTAAAGTGGACCTATCATGCTATATTTGAATAATATAGTGTAGGACCATACCTATATAAGGCATATTTATACTTTTTATTTTTCAAAATATCAAACAGATCATGCATTTTAGCCATTCCTCATTTCGCTCAATGTAACACTGTCTTTGCATGGGCTGATTCTGTGAGAACAGCACCATCTACAGGCCTGGCATATGTACTACAGCGTCTCCAGCGCTTTCGAACGGCAATGTCCGTGGCTGTCTCCTCCTGATTGGTGGAGTTGGCCCAATAGCCGTAGCGCCACTTCTGTGACGTCACAGAAGTGTTCAAATCTGGATCAGTCTGTATCAGATCCGTTGCAGCCTCTTTTTAAGAGATTTGGGTATGGAGGAAAATAGAGAGGGTTGTGTTTTCTGACACTTGGTGAGTTCCCTGGAACATCGGGGACACATATTCATGTATAAAAGACGTAAAAAAGTGCATTTTGTATGATAGGTCACCTTTAAGGAACTGGAGCTACAGTATGAAACGTGTCCTTTTTCAACCAAAGTGCTGATAAACTCAGAAATTCAACGTTTATTATGTCTGAATAATCTTAACAAAAGTGAATCTATCTGGATAATATTAAGACTCTGTGTATAAAATCCTGTACATATTTTAGCATATTATATTTATGTATATTTGAATTATATATAATTCAATTATATATATATTTAAATTATATATATAATATATTTTAGAATCTTGAATCTTGAAAAGTATGGTCACATGTGTAAGGGGTCAGAGTCATTGCTGCTATAGCTGCATTTGTTAAGTTGCCAAACAACCATAGAAGAACCGATAGCCACTAAACAGTACATGTATGTTTTAATTTAATGTTAAGACTATTTCTTTTACTGAAGATCACAAAGAACTGTGTGTTTGCCTGAGAGTACACGGCCTGTTCTTGGACCAATTTCCCACTCTGAAACTCTTGATGAAAACTCCCCCAAAATCACATCTCCCCTTTTCTACTGTCTCCTCTCCTCTCCTCTCCTCTCCTCTCCTCTCCTCTCCTCTCCTCTCCTCTCCTTAACTCTCCTCTCCTTTCCTCTCCTCAACTCTCCTCTCCTCTTATCTCCTCTCCTCAACTCTCCTCAACTCTCCTCAACTCTCCTCAACTCTCCTCTTATCTCCTCTCCTCAACTCTCCTCTCCTCTCCTCTTCAAGAAGGATTTACGGGGCTTGCTAATGCAGGCGGGGCGGAAGAGCAACACTATGCTCTGCTGTCCTCACTGGCCAAGTCTGATTAATGGACCAGGTGGCCACCCCACTCTGGACGGAGAGGGAAACAGAGAGATGAGACAGATACATGAGCAGGACAGATGAAAAGAGAGAGAAACAGTGTTTAGAGTGAATCAGGGAAAGGGATGGCAAGAAGTTACAAAATGTGTGATTAGTAGGTTAGAAAGATGGAAAAAGAGAGAAACAGATTGGCGATGTTTAAAGTGTTTAGCTAAGGCCAACACAAGTGTGTTCACTCTTCCTCTCCCACTGCCCCCCTTTACACCCCACCACTATTTTACTTTATTTATTTCATCAGGTTTGTTTTACCTCCTTCCATTAACCACGAGATGGTGAGATAAGATATATGTAATGGATGCATGCTCTCATTTTTTATGGCAGATATAATTAGGAGGATACGCAGATTCTTGCCACTGTAGCCACTCCCACTTCCTCTTTCTTTGCCCACTTTACCTCCAAGAAAAGTGGCTGTTCTTCCTCATTGCCATTCCTATCATCATCAATCAGTTAACTGCTGGCCATGAGAGAACACCTCTCTCTGTCTTGTCATTCCCTTTCTGCATCCTGCATTCTCCCATCCTCTCCCAACCTCCCATACTCAATCATCGACTTCTCTCACTTTCACACTGGACTTTCCCTATCATTTGTCTTCTTCTTCAAGACCTGTTTCTCTCTGCATTCGTCCCAACTCCTCCCTCTTTCAGTCTCATGTAAATTGATTTTTTTCTCTGTGTACTGTACATGTTTTGCTTGGTCAGTGTTGCATTCCCAGATGGAATCCATTCTGCATTCGATAAGACAGATAGTGAAGGTGTGCTCACACAGATTATGGTCTTCTGATGATGAAAAATATTGCAGTGTCGTGTAGTGAGTCCCCGATGAGTAGCAAACAAATGAGAACAAATGCTCAAGACCATTTGAAAAGTTGTATTTGAAAATAAACAAGCTTCACAACTTAAAAAGTGAGACATAATGCTGAGGATCTTAAATAATTGTTGAATTTAATATTTACGGTCATGTGAGGGGTTTGTACTAACTTGCCTCCCAATTCTTCTGGGGAACGAATGATTTATAAACTGCTCACAACACCCCCCCCCCCCGCTTTTATTTCTATCACCATCGCTCCACAGTTTGCCTGCTTTTTCTTACCCTTGCCACCTGTTTTCAAAGTCAGCCATCAGTATGCATATGTGTGTCTATACGCAGGAGTCGGGTCTGTGACCATACACTAATCAGTCTATAGGATTGCATTGACCTTTGACCTCCCACTCACTCCTCTGCTGCATCACTTGTTTCAGTTGTAGCTGCAGGAAGTAAGCAACACATTCATTTCAAGAGGTCAGGGAACATAATATTGACTAGAAACACAATTTATATTCTCATTAAAATAAAAAAACGTATGAGGCTGTATGTATGTTGCATCCTCATGTTGGGATGAACACAGCTGAGACATATTTGGTGGTTTTCATGTTAGCATGCAGGTGCTTACTCACGGTTCTCTGACTGGAGTGCAAGCTCAGAATGGCAAACTGTGATTCTCAACAAGGATTCAGTTTGGCCATGCCATAGCAGAACAAACATAATGTGAAAGGTTCACTATGAGAGATTTGATAAGCTTTGTGTTCATTCATCTCAGCAGTTTTGTGTTTGTGCTATGGGTTACAATTTGTTTTCTTTATCTTTTTGAGAATGTGAAAACAGTATGAGAATCAATCAGTTGAACTTTACTGGCACGATAAATCATATAATAATGTAATAATGATAATTATAAAAATCCAGCTACTGTAAGTCAGTGCAGTCCCCCCCCCCCCCNACCCACAACACCCATCCACAGACCCCTAGGCCAGTGCTAACAATTCCCATACCGGAACCCATAACACTACCCCTAACCAAAACCTAACCCTGCCCGTGCCATTGGTCTGGACTGACTACACCACACTCCACCACAATTCCTATCCTGTATCCCCCCCTTTCTCTCCTCCTAACTCTTTCTCCATCTATATTACAGGCATAACACAGATTAGACTTAATTACATATCTGTGTCTGATAAACTTGATTCATAAGAGACTCTAGTCGTGCAGCTTCACCCCTCGGGGCCCTAACACCAGATCTCATCACTGTTAGTCCGGCAATACCGTCATTAGAACCTTATCTATTATCTACATGATTTGCCAGGGGTGAAAAGCTGTGATTTGTAGCAGACTCATTTGGCTGTCTTGTGTCCGGGCTGACCCCAGGGCAACAACAGCTAGTCAGTCATTAACCGCAGAGCTACACATCCCTGCTGACAGGTTAATTACAGCTGGTTAGGATAGGACACTGTAGCAGCGGTGTTGGGACTATGCCTTGTAGAAATGCCTGATCCCTTGTGGAAATAACAGTTGCTCTGTGTCAGATTATTTGTCAAAACTAATGTTTTCTAACGCTGTGAGGAATTCTACACTGCAGAGGGCAAACAGATTTTAAACATGGGTGATGGTGGTGTTTATGTACACCGTTGCAGTGCATTTTGCATTATCCAAATTTCTAGCTGAAATATCCTTTTCAAACTGTTCTTCTTCCGTTTATCTCCATCTCTCCTTTTATGATGGAAATAGATTTTAAAATGGAAAATGATTACTGATAATGGGTTTTACATGGATACATCCCAGCAGTCAATTACGTTATCAAACTGTCAATAGTAACTGTTTTAGCACACTTGTAAATCACTGTTACCACAAGAGGACTTAGACTCGAGCATACAGTCATTAATGTGAACGAAATAAATGAGGTTGATGGTTACAGTAGTTTGTGCTATTAGCTACGACAGACTGACATAGACATGAGACGATTTTGCAATGTCACATTTATTGACATTGCAGGCTGGACAGTATAAATCAACAAACGTTGTAAGTAAGCTGAAACTCGATTCTGTTGTCTCCTCAGATCCTCCCATACTGGACCCAGGCGACCCGGATGTGCGTTCAAGGAACTATCAGATGGTGACCCTGAGGTGTACGGTGGTACGCTCATTCCCGACACGCCTTATAGACATCCGCTGGTTCCGTAATGGCGAAATAATCCGCATGCCCATGCCAGACACTAAGGAGAAGCCAGAGCTGAAGTTTAAGCTGGACCCCACCAACAACGGCTCGTATGAGTGTCGAGTCACCAATAGTGCAGGGACATCAACATGTGCATTTAATGTCTCTGGTAAGCAAATGACATGAGCCAGCTGTGAACTGCTACACCTGAACATAATCTGTCTAAATCAATGTATACTACTGGTAATCCATCTCTCCAACTCTTTCATGCTCAACATGATGCATTTATCTGTTCTTTATGATTAATGTATCAATGATACGTTGTTCTCTCTCCCTCCCTCATCTCACAGCACAACCCTACAATGCTGAGTTTTACTTCGACACACCCAACCCAGTGCGAATTCAAAAAGGAAACAACTATTCCTACAACCTGCAGTGGACACAGAGAGATCCTGAGGCCACGGATCGTATCATAGGTTACTGGATTAATGTTCGAAAGGTAAAGGAATACTGCACATATACATAGGTATACATCCCAGACTCCCATGCAAGCCTATGGAAGCACATGTACATACACAGCTAGCCAATACACATGCACACTCACATGTAGCACACATGTAGCAACTAGCTAACTTCTGGTTCAGCCCAAGGCAAACTTTGGTTACATGGTTTATTTATTAGGTTTTCAATCACCTTTACTGAACAGACTAACAACTTGTGTATGTCAAACACACACACGCACAAGTCCTTGAAGAGGGGAGTGTGTATGCTAAGTAAACATGAGGCTTTATGAGCTTGGGCAGTGTCCGGCTTGTGTAGTCAATCAATGGAGACCTCAACTGAATTACAACAATGTCACAGCCCCTCCTCTCCTCTCCTCTCCTCTCCTCTCCTCTCCTCTCCTCTCCTCTCCTCTCCTCTAGCTTTATTTGTGACGGTCAGTTTTTACTTTAAAATAACCCATTTACTTCCATTTAACAGATTACTCTGATGCAATTCCTACCAATTATTAAAAATATGTTGTATAGAGGTCCACTGTTTACAGAAATCTACCTGCAATAAGCACATCTTATAAGGCGTTCAATCAGAATGGATAGAAAAGGGAGCAGGGCCAAACGTTAGTAATTGTGAACCAAAGCAAAGAGAACAAAAAGATAAAATGGACATCGTTGTTTGCTCATCAAATTGGGCACATTATCAAAAAATAAATAAAGGTAGAAATATATTTTTTTCCATTATTCGGTTCCTTCTTCTCCCCTCTCATATTTTCTCCTCTCTTCTTGTTCCCCCTTGTCATGAGTAGCAATCTCCAGCAGCTCTCATCACTCAGTCCTATCAAATGCGGACTCCATTTTCCACTCTTCAGTACTCTAAAAAAATGCCCCATTAAGGGGTTGCGCTTGATTTCCCAGAACTAAGGTTATGCCTAACCATCCTTTCAAACTTTTCACATACGTCCACATGACTTTGCTGTCTCTGCAAGATTCTAATTTGGAGAGCCAGACAAAAACGTGGTCACCAACAAGACCTGACCAACGTCTCTCATTTCTCTATTGGTTTAAGAGAGCACTTGTTTCCATATTTTATCTTTGCCTCAAATGATTGACTTTGAATTGATGTGACTTCTTTTTCACAGCCTGTGAGTGGTGTTTAATTAGTCCCGCAGTCACAAACTTAAATTTAGAATTACCTTGCACTTAAATAACCTCTTACAACATCGCACTAACATCACCTTAAATCAGCTTTTTTGCCTGTAAAGAAAATCAATTCTCCCAGGGAGATATATCGTATAGATTTTATTTGCCACAGTTAACATATACATAGCTGTTCTATAAACAAATAAATACTGTTTAAAAACTGACTGCTACTAGTAATGACCGATATTATGGCTGATTATAAGGATTTGATCTTCTCTAACCCCAACCAAACCCCTCCTTTAAAACATTATTTAAGCCCTCTGAGCGGGCCCCGAACAAAGTTTGTAGCCTTTGTCCACAACAGGAGAGCAACCTCAGGCCACCCTCTTGTTTTGTTTCAAACATCTATTCATAGATGACTGGCCTTGAGTCAGAAGTGAGGAAGGATAATAGTGAATTATACACAACGAGCTGGGGGTCGGTGTGTGTGCATGTGTCTGTGTTTGAGACACTGAAATAGGGGAAATGCTGGGTCTGCCAGCTTGCTTTTGTGCGGATGAATGGCTAATTCCCCTCCTCCTTTAAGACTTGGCTGCTTACCTCATTAAGTGAGACTCTACAGGGAGACCGAGAATGAGCACTGGCCTATGCACATTTGATCGCATGCATCAGCTCTCTGAAATCTCTCGCTCTACCTCTCTCTTGTTCCCTCTTCCTTTGTCCTCTGTCCATCGTCCAATATCTTTCACACACACACCATCTCTTCCAATGTTCTAATACTTGCTTTTCCTTTGCCATCCCTCAGTCTTCACGCTCCTCTCTCTCGCTTTCCCTCTACCCTTTCAGTTTTTCCTGCTCAGATGTAGCCGTGCATCTGAATTGCATTGATAAATAATTGCTGAGTCTTTGTGCTGGCAGTGTTCAAATAATGAGTAAGTGACATTTTTGTACTTATTATATTTGGTTTAAATGTAATTTAATTTCAGGGTTTTCACCTGCATGTGTTTACGTGGGCAAGAGAGCGGTAAAATGAGAAGGAAAAAAAAGGAAAAGCAGACGGTGAGATTGAGCGGGGAAGTGAATGAAGGAAGAGAGAAATAAGATGCAAATTAAAGAAAAACAGCAAATCTCACTGGTCCTCTCGACTATTAAATAGAGTACGAGAACATTCAAATGTAATACCATCTCAATTTCACATCCCATCTATTTCTGCAACACTCTCCAGCTCATCTTCTTAACGCCCTGACACTCTATCTTTTTAGCACATATAAGATGATGTATGGGGTCCCAGAGGAGACATGAAGACACAGAGGGGAATTAAAGAGGACTCAGATCAGTTCATGTAGAGCACTTCCCTTCACTCTGGGTCTGAGCACATGCCAATCATTTAGTGTGTCCATTGCTTTTTGCTCCTATGTATGTGGTTGTGTGGATGAGCTAATGTATTCATTATCTGTTGGTACACCGTATGTCTATTTACGTGTGTGTGTGTGTGTGTGTGTGTGTGTGTGTGTGTGTGTGTGTGTGTGTGTGTGTGTGTGTGTGTGTGTGTGTGTGTGTGTGTGTGTGTGTGTGTGTGTGTGTGTGTGTGTGTGTGTGTAATTACATGTTTTTTCTCCATATACTCATTACCAGGCTGACAAATTATCATTTACACTTCTCAACTACGTTTGGTTCTCTCTGCGGGGGTTTTCCCTGTATGGGAATTAACAGAGTTAACAGGCCCGCCTGGTTTCATCAAGTTGTCCTAACAACCCTTTTCTACACCCCGACAGTTTCCTAAAGAGTAGCGTAATTAATGAGAGAAAATTAACATGTGTTGATTTTACCTTTTTGCAACAAAGGAGGAAGATTTGCTAAGCCGTAGATAATTTTAAAGACCTTTCCTCTGAAACTGTGTACTGGCGTAGGAGGCTGTCTGTCTTAAGAATCGCACCTTTTTAATTAATTGAGTGCATGTCTCATGCATATGCATAGGGAGGAGTATCATGTGAATATCATGCTGCTTTCAGATTAATTTAATTTAGTAGGGAATCTATCACATGAATATACAAATGATGCTCTGAAAAGCAGCTACAGATTTGTTCACAATCACAACAGACGGAAAATGTATAAAATAAATATATGTTATGTCTGAGTCTGTTTTAAGCCTCACAGAGCGAATTAGCACTTTATGGGATCTTTCCTTAAACTTTGTATGAAATTTCACCACCTCTAAAAAATACCTTTCACTCTATAGCATTTCCACATTTATTTTCATTTACCAACAATGTACAGTCTAACAAAACATTTACATAATGTATGCCTGTGGAGTTATTAAACCCTGATACCGACATGCAGTTTAAACCTTACGGACACACAGCATCTACTGTAGGGAAGCATACACTTTCTGTACACATATACTGCACATCAGAGAACTAATCAAAAATGTCTCAGTTTGTACTCTTCTACTGTGTTGTGGCTTTCTTATTGCTTTTTCTGCCTTCACAAACCTTTCTACTCCCATCTCTCAATCTTTCCACCTCATCTTCTATATCGACCACTCGTCTGTCTGTGGCTATGGAGTTGTGTATTGTGTGTTTCATTGAAGCAGTGCGGCTATTGGCTGACCTGGCTTCAGATCATAAGGCACAGTCTCACACAGTCACACAAACTCTCCTGTGCAAACACACATGCCCATTATCATATATATGAGAAATTAAGAATATTCATGATGAATTAGAGTTGTACGTTAAATCAAATGCATGAATCATTTATGTACATAATCAACCTCCCTATGCAGATGCACTCGTATATGCAAGCACTCATAAATACAGACAGAGTACACACATGATGACTACTTCACTTACACACACAATGTCAATGAATTGCTGGATCAATCATGAAAGGGATCCATTAATAGAGGATAATAGAAAAATTAACCTCACCCTCCTTAGTGTTTGAAGGAGCCACCTCCTCTCATGCTGTCAGTCAACACTGTGCACACACACACACACACACACACACACACACACACACACACACACACACACACACACACAAACACTCCCTGACTGTGTTACAATCTCATGGCTGCTCTCTAACCCTCCTTCACACATTCTATCTTGTTGTCTCTTTGTTGACAGCTGATAAAGACACTGCTGAAAAGACTGTCTGGCTGAAATTTCTGAAAGCATGCGGCACAGGAACACACACACAAACACCCACGCACATCAAGAGAATTATAAGGACTTCCATATTCGTTTATCACCACCCCTCTGCCTCTGTAAATATGTCACTCACGCACTCACTTGGGTCACTTCTGACTGTCTCATTCTGGTGGTCCTTTCTCTACATGCTGGATGTCTTTTCCCCCTTCACGACCCATTCCCTGTCTCTCACATGCAACCCACAAACACACATATTTGGTCAGATTACCTATTGAGGGAGACAGAGAGAGGGAGACGGAGTCTTTTAACTGCAGTGGGTGCAGTCACACTTCAGCACTTTATTGATCCAGTGTGTGTTTTCAGATCCACAGAATGTGTTTTTGTGTGTGTGTGTGTTTCGCATGCGTTTACTCTAGTTATTTGTTCTTATCATCCATATCACACATTCTAACCAGGACCAAAACAATTGTGTGTGTGTGTGTGTGTGTGTGTGTGTGTGTGTGCGTGCGTGCGTGCGTGCATGTGTGTGCGTGTGTGTTTGCAAAAAATCCACATTCCACTTACTTCTAAACTCCTCAGCATTATTACCTCATCTCTCTGTGCTAACACACACTCTATGCATATTACATGAGCATAGCTTTTCTATCCTGCTATATTTCATATAATTATGCATATGCTGTATGAGAAATGTGTAAATGTTTATATGGATGAATGTAAGCACAAGTGGGTGTTAAAAGGGCACAATACATTTTACAGTATAACTGCTACAAGGCAAAATACACTATACAGTAGTTTATGTAGTTAGTTATGGTCGATTAACTTAGCAAGTACTTGAGCAAATGTCTTACAATGCATATTGTACACTGGAAGCCATCAGTCAGTATAGTCAACAATATCAAAAGTCATGGTCAATGAAAACTGCACTCAGAACCTTCAAGAGGAATACAATAGAAAAAGGTATAAAGTTGTCATTATCTTCTTGGATTACCTCCTACAGCTCTGCACGTAGCACCCTGCTTCCTTCCAGCCTTTTGCTTTTAATACAGTTGGCTATCTACACTTCTTCATTATGTGTTAAAGCATGATACTAGCAGAAAGTAGTGTCATACACTTATACTGTACCTGACTGAGCATTGCATGTTACTTTATTCTTCTAGTCCATTAGATATCAGAGGGAAATACTTAGCTTTTTACTGCAATACATTTATTTGAAATGATGTTCTTCCAAATTGCAAACAAACTAAGATTTGACATTGAAAAAAAAGAAAAAAAGCTTTTTTCCAATGATTTGGCCTTTGACCCCGGAGACAGATTTTATTTGTTTGTTTTGTTTGAAAAATATGTATTTGTGATCCATCAGATTGTCCAGTGCTTCCTATCGTAGGGACACAACAATATACAGTACACTATTTATACTTTTTTAATGCAGGACTTTAACTTACATAAATAAAGTATATTGTTTTTATTAACTTATTGATCTGATGTCTTCTTACACGATTGGATTTACCGGTGTCCTTCATAGTTATCAAATCCTACATTCGACTAATTAATTGATTTTTTTGGTCGCTAAATAGATATTTACATTGTATCGTTCTTTCAGCAGCTAGGGGTCCAGAACTTAGTCATGCAAACTTTAACAAGACACTTCGCTGTTTGAGAAATCGAAACCTGTGACCTTTCCTTAATGTGATGGTCTCTTAAACCAAAAGGTTGCTTTACTGCGTCTTTATTGAAAGATGCAGTATCCTGTTATATAATCCTGCTCAAAAGTTAGATCTCTTTATTCATTCTATGTTAGTTGATGCTGCTAACTAGAGAGATATCTGCTGGGTGCAATTTTGGAATCAACCAAAAATATGTGGATCACACCCACTGCATTACAACAGGTGTCCTGTGTGCAAAGGTCATAGCCATCATGTAAACGTCTTGTGCTCAGAATGTGCTAGGAAAATGTAAATGGAGTAGCAGATTGGAGGGTTCTTTGAAACAATTAACATTTATTCAAAAAGTGAACATTTTTCTGTTATTTGTTTAGAGAAAATGTATTTTTTATCTGGGAGAAAAGATGATATCGCCTCGGTTGAAGGGTACCTGCTGTTGTGCATGGTGGGAGAAGGATGTTCCATGACTGGCAAGAGAGGGTGAAAAGTTGGAAGAACTGAAAATTGGAAACAGACAGACTGGCACTGTGAAAAGAAGATTTAACAGCCATTAGTGGCAAAGGGCCTGGTGAGGAAGGGAGGATTTGATTCCAAGTGTGTTGCCCAGCACAAACTTGCAGAGACCAGGCTGTGGCTGCCATATGGGACTGGCATAATAATTGGACTCATACCAAATTATATGCAGCCTGTGCAGGAGTCACCATGGTCTTGTCAATAGAAATGATTAGCACAGTCTAGCTAGAGTTTGAATTTGTGGTAGGGAGTAGACATCCAACTGGAATAGCTCACTTGAACTTGAGTGTCAGAGGACAGGAGAAAAAGCAGAAGTCACCGTTGAGATGTCAGAACATACAGTAGTGAAGCAATTATAGGGAAAGTAATGGCATGCATCAGTGTATGACCTGCCAAACTATTTGGACTGGAGTAGCTGAATAGAAGCAGCACAACAACAATGCTCTTTATTATTGTTATTTATACACTTTCCACAAATATCCCACAAAAATGGAATAGACACAAATGGTTAATATAACTTTTTTATACTTTGCTTTTTGATCTTTTATATCAATTGTACGTGTGTTGGAAGGGCTTTGTGCCTGTGGACATTTACCACACACACACACACACACACACACACACACACACACACACACACACACACACACACACACACACACACACACACACACGCACACGCACGCACACGCACGCACACGCACGCACACACACGCACACACACGCACACACACACACACACACACACACACACACACACACACACACACACACACGCACACACACGCACACACACGCACACACACGCACACACACGCACACACACGCACCTACTCACACCACTACGTCCACTTATGCTGCATGCATTACCTGATAATGGCATGCTGTGGGTGTACTAAGGTGTTATGCTGGAGTGGCTGACCTAATGCATTAGATTGAGCTCACTGTCAGGTCTTTAAGTAGCTGGGATCAGAGGCAGATACACAGCTAATGGATCCTTCTCTCTGTGGGTGGAATAACACAGCGTTAGCTCTATTAAAAGTGGTGCTAACTAAAAAAAAAAAATACTAACTTAACTTTCAAAAAATGAGGAGACAACTGGACTGCATTTACATCATAGCCATTTGTATTTCCGTATTCGTTTCTGTATTAAACAGCCAATCCTTTTTTAAAAGCTTAGGATTTAAGCTGCAAAGTGAAATAAATATTTCTTTAGATTATACTGATACAGGTTATATTTATTGAGTCTATGTGTTCAGAGCTTTGGGCAATATTACATTGTGTTGCATATCACTCAGTAACATCATTTTTTTTAAAGCAGAGTATGTTTCGGTGGTAATTCTTTTGACAGCTGTTTAGCTTTGTTTTGGATAAAAGATTAGTTTGAAACAAGTATGCAGTCCAAGATAGCTACAATCCAAGTCTTTGGGTATTTTGACTGGCTGTGAGCCCAGAACTGGCTGTATGCCCATGGGAAATTCCATTGACGGTAAATTGAAATGCCAGGAAGCGTGTGCAATAGGAAGAGTAAAATAATATGACGATATAGTGATTAATAAGCTTTGAGTAAATAAAGGATTGGTGCTTCTGCAATACGAAGCAAATATCTTTGATCAGTCTTTTAGAGAAATGCTTTGATCATATCTGAGCAGGAGGCCTTTCTGTCAGGAGGTTCACTTTTTCTGTTTATATAAAAGTACATAAACACTGTAATTCTAGGATCAGTTAATATCACTGTGAACATATTAACAGTTGGAGATGAACTGAAGCTTTGTGTGAGCATATCAACATAACATGGTAGAGATAAAAGTGAAGAAGACATAAAGAAAAAAGAAAAGTTTCTCCGTCTGATACGGGGCTGTGGCTCAGTGGATAGTGTGCTGGACTTCAAATCTGGGGATAGCAAGTTCGAGTCCCACTGCAGTCAGCATGTCGTTGTGTCCCTGGGCAAGACACTTCACCCCAAATTGCTCCTGTGGTGATTGCCCACAGTATTGATGTATATAAGTCGCTTTGGTTAAAAGCGTCTAACAAATGACATGCAATGTAATGTAATGATATCCTTGTGATCATCTTTTGTTGTGCAATGTATTTTCTTTGTACTGTTTTATGCAAGCTTTTGCATATTTGTTAAGTATACGTTTTAAAATGTCTGCATGTTCCCTGCTCGTGTGTGTGTGTTCCCTCTCTAGAACAAGCAGAACGTGCTCTCAAAGCAGATAGACCTCAAGGGCAAGGAGCCAGAGAAGGGTGTGCTGCTGTCCCACACCATATCAGACCTGAGGATCCCTCTGTCCTACGAGGTCCGACTGGCACCCATCACCACCTACAGCACCGGGGAGTACGCCAGCCGCATCATACAGTACTCAGAGCGTAAGTCTTATTGTAAACTACCAAACATGTTTGTAACGTAATTATCTTTCATTTTTAGATACATATTGACAATGTACAAAGCATGTTGACTAAGCATAGCTGATTTTGTTTCCAAACAGCCTACACCTACCCAAGACCTTCAGGTGAGACTTCTCTCTTAACTTCAATCTTCTGGTTTTCAAGGTTAAGCCTGGTGTTAGGTCATGATTGAGGATAGGGTGTTGAAGTCAGGAGTGCATGTTCACATTTTACTGGCTAATTAAGCGTTAATGGTGAAATCAGCACCATTTTGTAAAGGCAAAGTTTGGCATGACCCTGCCTTGTTTTTGATGACATCTTGAGAGTGGGGGAACAGTGGAGAGAAACAAATAAAAGGATCAGTGACATTTAATATGTCATCAAAGTGTGTTAACATTAGAACGATATGAGACCGGTTAATGCAAAAGGTTAATGAGCAAAATACTTCAAACACACTTGACGATACTACCTTAAAGCTGTGCCTCCTTTATCCCTGTTAGCTCTCCTCTCGCAAGTCCTTCACTCCCTGCTTCTCATCCTCACTCTTGCAATCCTTCTCTCTTTACAGTCAATAGCATATTGTCTATTTTCTTCATTAAGAGACACCCCACATTTTTCTGGCAGGAGTGGCAGTTTGCTCAGCCAGGGTGAAGCAATTAAAACAACAACAGATTGTAACAGACTGTGAGAACAACAGTGCAAATTGAAAGGAGCCCATGTAGTGGGGCTGGGTGTGAATAGTAATAGATTAGCTGACTGAAACAAAGAAACACAAACGAGCCATCCTCGTGGGTATCGCAGGCCATATGCATCTGCAGCGAACTGTGTGAGTGCTTGGGAAGCTCTCACGGAATCTGTCAGCTTGGATGGTTTTCGATAGCTGTCGTTGAACTCGCTTGCCTCTATTTCCATTTGTTTGGTGAGTCTGTGATAATGGCAGAGCACTCCAGATGGGCTAATGGAGGGGATGACATAGAGAGAAGCCCTTCTATCTGACTTAACAAGACACATCACCATCACGGATAATGGCATTTCTCTTTGCACATGTTTTTGTTAAAATTATATATTTTTCTCCATTTCGTTGTATGTGATTAAATGAAAAAGTAAAAGTTCTAAACGTGCCAAAAAAATCTGCCTTATATATCTCACACATATATCACAATGTATACAAATTCAAGTTCCCATGTTCCCCGTTTAGAGAAGTTGTAGCTCTTTGCATGGAAGACTCTTCTTTAATGAATGTATGTTTGTCTTTTTTCCCTTGTGATAAGCAGACTTTAAAGTGTTAACAAGCGTCATATTTGAAATAAAGAATAACAAACTTCTTCTAGCTTAAACCCAAGGTAGAGTAGATCAACAGCTTTTACCCTAAGTATTTTGTTCCAATGTCTTTATATTGTTCTCCATAATATCTCCAGCCTTACCTTATTTTTTCGTCAGAAGTCTTTTAAGAGTTAAACCTATTAACACATTTATCTTCCTTTTTTATGTCTAGCTTTTCTACATTTGACATGGCCTGGCCTAATCATAGTTACCTTTAAAGTGTTCTGCATGTGGGAGTCATGCATCAGAATGTGCATAATATGCATAATTCACTTTAAGTTTCACATTATACACCCTTCCTCCCACATTGTGCCTATCACTTTGTCAGTAATTGCCTGGCTGTCTGATCTTCACATTTGGATTGCATATTGCAGAGGTTATTATATAGCTATATCGTTGCCATTAATATTACGGTAAAAGTGGGTCGGAAAAAAAACCTGAAGATTATTTCATCGGCAGTTTGTGATGTCAAATGCTTTAAATGTCACTGATTAAAAATGTTTTTCTTGTTTTTTCTCCACATACACACACACCTCCCAGACCATGTGTGTGGTTTTGAGGATCAGAGGATCTGTGGTTTCTCTCAAGACCGGAGTGATGTCTTCGACTGGACGAGACAAAATCACCTATCCCAGAATCCCAAGCGATCTGCCAATACCGGACCCGAGACTGACCGCAGTGGAACCAAGGAAGGTGAGGAAACCAGGGAAAGATTTACAGTTTCAGTTCTATGTGTTGTCGTCAAAGTATTACAGCGACAGGGCTGTATATAATACACAATGCACAATTGTACAACATTGTAATTACATTACTTTGTTCTGTTTCATTTGATCCTCGGACAATAGAGTGTTGTCTTGTACGTTTCAGGGTACTACATGTACATTGAAGCATCACGGCCGCGCACTGAGGGGGACAAGGCTCGTCTGCTTTCTCCACTTTTTAATGTGACCTCAGTCAGAGGCCCCAAGGGCTCCGGCAGAGTCCCATACTGTGTCGCTTTCTACTACCACATGAAGGGAAAGCATATTGGTGAGTAATACAACAAAACATAATTTTTTCTCTCAAAAACACAAATGGTTATCCAGTAGTGGGCACACTCATACTCAATGCAATCGAGGTTCTCATATACAGTAGCTGAGCACCTGTCAAAGCTGAACTCTGCTCTTGACCCCCGCTTGTAGGGCTGGTCAGAAACAACATTGTACGTGTGTGTATGTGTGGGAGTCAGAAGGAGGGGGTAGGGGCGTTACTAAAGTTCTGTTTGTTTCTTCTTGTGCCTCAGCGTGTATTTGGAGGTGGCTGAAGGGGGCAGTGGGTGTGTGATTAATGGTAGTGGCAAGACACAATCAGTCATTTGGGGGAGCTGTTCATCATAATATGCTCCGTCACACAGCTAGAATGCATACATCTTGTAGCCTACACACCTGCACACAAACTTTGACACAGGAATGGATTCACACAAAAAACGTACAGTAGAAGTTGCAACTACATAAAGGCACAAACACACATTTGTTCACAGACACGCACACATACACAATGTTGATTTATGTGTCCAAAGCACAAGCCTGCAGGCTTCACTGTAACATTTGTTACATTCTGACCTGCCCTGCCTACTAAGGATATTATAGTGTTTGGAAGGGCACAATGTTGGTGTGTGTGTGTGTGTGTGTGTGTGTGTGTGTGTGTGTGTGTGTGTGTGTGTGTGTGTGTGTGTGTGTGTGTGTGTGTGTGTGTGTGTGTGTGTGTGTGTGTGTGTGTGTGGTAAATGTCCACAGGCACAAAGCCCTTCCAACACATGTACAATTGTGTGTGTGTGTGTGTGTGTGTGTGTGGTGTGTGTGTGTGTGTGTGTGTGTGTGTGTGTGTGTGTGGTAATGTGTGTGTGTGTGTGTGTGTGTGTGTGTGTGTGTGTGTGTGTGTGTGTGTGTGTGTGTGTGTGTGTGTGTGTGTGTGTGTGTGTGTGTGTGTGTGGTAAATGTCCTCAGGCACAAAGCCCTTCCAACACATGTAAAATTGATGTGTGTGTGTGTGTGTGTGTGTGTGTGTGTGTGTGTGTGTGTGTGTGTGTGTGTGTGTGTGTGTGTGTGTGTGTGTGTGTGTGTGTGTGTGTATACTTTACTGTATGAATATAAGAAAAGGCATTTTGTCTAAAACATTGTTTGAGGGTTATGATATAGAAAAGCTCACTTATTCTCAGCCTAGTTGTTTATTGTTTAGCCATCAGCAACATTATCTGTTTTTGTTTACCACTTTTATGAACTGAAATTTCTTGACTAAATTAAGTCAACAATTAGCAATGGGATGTTATTAAATTGTGTTCATTCATTGTCCCCAGGTGATGAGTCCTATTGTTTTCTTCTTAATCATCACCACACATTTGGTGCAAACATTCATATTCCAGGAATTGCAATATATATCTTTATATGATCAACATCAAAAATACCAGCAATATTAGTGTAAGGCTATACACATGCTGATGTGAGCTTTTAGCAATGTATAGCTTGACAGAGCCACTATCAAACACATTCAGTCTGAAAGCTAAACACTGCAGCACTTATTACAGTGCCCAATCTCTACTCAGTTATAAAACACACAGTGACATTTTGAGATTAAACATCCGACTAGCAATCAGGCAGTGTCATTATTGAGCAAGACTATTAATATAGACATGTATTTTTTAACTCAAAGTACATCAAAATGGATGCGTCCATCAACAAAGAACCGCTCTGCTGTGTATTCTGTTCATCAACATGACAGAAAGTGTGTCCTTTGCTGACAAAATGAATAGCCTGACCTTTAACATGTATACACTCTGGCAAATCTTTTGAAAACGTTATATATCCTCGGAGTTAAGATACAAATCACAGAGGGGGTGGACCAAGCTAGGGCTTACATTTCACATAAAGGTGACCTATCATGCAAAATTCACTTTTGTACGTCTTTTATACATGAACATGTGTCCCCGGTGTGTCAGGGAACTCACCAAGTGTCAGAAAACACAACCCTCTCTATTTTCCTCCATACCCAAATCTCTTAAAAAGGGGCTGCAACGGATCTGATACAGACTGATCCAGATTTGAACACTTCTATGACGTCACAGAAGTGGCGCTACGGCTATTGGGCCAACTCCACCAATCAGGAGGAGACAGCCACGGACATTGCCGTTGGAAAGCGCTGGAGACGCTGTAGTACATATGCCAGGCCTGTAGATGGTGCTGTTCTCACAGAATCAGCCCATGCAAAGACAGTGTTAAATTGAGCGAAATGAGGAATGGCTAAAATGCATGATCTGTTTGATATTTTGAAAAATAAAAAGTATAAATATGCCTTATATAGGTATAGTCCTACACTATATTATTCAAATATAGCATGATAGGTCCACTCCAAGTACTCAAATGGATTTCACGACATCTTTTACAGCATGGTCCCCAGAGGGCTTAGTTTGCTGTTTTTGGTATTCTGCTGATTATTTCTCTAGTACCGGCAGCAGTGGTGACCTTCATTTAGTCAAATATCTGACTGATGGATTGGCCACTAATTTTCGAATGCTGAACCAAATGTTATTTTTAACATGTAAATCATTTTTGATATTTTCAAATGAAACTTCTAATGTCTGCCATCATATGTTATGACAGAATGCAGTGATTCATTTGGTTGAATTAACTAAGTATTTTTTCTATTGAATCAAATCTCTCCAATAAAACAAACTTTTAATTATATTTTTGTAGACTTGCTACAGCGCTCTGCAGTCATTGGTTAAGACAATACATATCAATAATCATATTTGAAAACTAATAACGTTACTGTACTCAAGCCTTATCTTTATCTACAAATGAAACAGAATAAACATGCAGGGAAAAGAGAGTGCAGTATAATAATGTTGATTTAGATTTGTCAACATGATGTTACAGCCCCCTTCATTTAATTATTCCCAGAGGCTGAATCTTAATGATTCCTTCACTTTCCATCTAGCGCTACCCACGAGTTTACATTATAGTTTTGGATTACTTTACGCAGGCATGTCAAACACAGGACACATTGTAATAACTATCCCCTTAACTCTTTCTTTCGTGGTGGCACACACACAATGTCTCTACCTCATGATGGTTTTTGCACAGGTTGAGTCAACATCACCCGTAATCATCATCCTTTTATTTTGCCGATGCATACAAGGAGTAAAACGTGATTTAATAATGATATTGTGGTCTGTATGAGTCATGCTGCCTGCTTAAGCACAGCGAGGAGCTTTTATCGGTCTCGCTCACCACTATCAAACCCTATAATCCTCCTTGTAAATGCAACGTAATGCACTTGAATTATAATGAGTCTGATTGTTGCTCTAAGCTCTTTTATAAATGCAGGCTGAGGCCTTGGCAAAGATTCACTCAGGCCATCTGGGTACATGTGAGGTGCAGCTGGTGACACTTTACCAGGCTCACTCATTAACAACACATTTCATTACTAGTTAAGTATTGATCTAATTAATTATATTTGTATATCTGGTTGACAAAAGAAAAACATGCATCAAAAGAAAAGAAAAAGAAAGGCACCTAATTTTCCAGTGAAATGTTGTTTGTTGAAAAATAATCCCCATTTATTATCTTCTTATTTCCTTAATAAGGCAGGGAGAGATTATCCGCCTCCTCGCTGGTGTTTGATCTCCCCGAGGAAAAAAACGAATGACACAGAACAGGAAGTTAGGTAGTTATGCAATAAATTGAATGTCAAATAGGAAGATGCCCTTTTGGAATGGTCCCTCTGCCCCTTTCACCTGAGGGACCCTCGAGAGACGTGCATCTGCTGACTCATTAATGTAAGCAAGAGGATACTGCTTAGTTCACACTCTACGGGATTCAGTGGCTACACACACACTTAAACACCAGCTAACACACACACACACACACACACACACACACACACACACACACACACACACACACACACACAC
>NW_011333983.1:0-2793 GCF_000735185.1 Notothenia coriiceps
AGCATATACTGCGTTAGCTTAGCCGATCTCCATTCAGAAAACACGCATTTTAAAAGGTTTTTCTCCTGCCGTCTGTCTGCAGACTTGTCAAAGCATTAATTCATGGTTTTTACTAACCGGTATCAGTATGTTGTTACTTCGGCATCATTTTGAAACGTGTATTACAATTAAATCACGGTCAAATATGTTCATTTTGTTGTAGTTGTAGCCCCCTTGCCAGCGACTCTCACTAGTTTAGCATACTCAGCCCGACTCATCCTGGTTGTTGGCCCGCTAAGAACCTCGATTTTATGGGGCCAGAAAAACTGTGAAATAGTACCCGCTAGCCGGTACTACTTCTAGTGGAAACGCAACCAAAAATGGGCCCCGCACGGCACGGCACGCTTAAAGCGAGCTCCGCGCTGTAGTGGAAATGCGCCATTAGTTGCATGATTCATGTCAGAGTGATGTATGAGGACAGGTCTATTATATGCTGTGTTAAGTGGAACAAGTTATAATATAAATGCTCTTTGACAAACAACATGCCAATACGTTTGAAAGTTTAAAGTTAAAAGTTTGTTTTCATGTGAGAAGATTGACATGAAAAATTAATCCCGACAGCCTCACTGCTATTCCTCTTTCTAAAACTGCAAATTGTCAATTTAAAACGTCACATTCTGTACAGGTCAAATAAACAACAACATGTTGATTATTGAGCTTCAGTGGTGCCAGATAAGAAAGAGCCAGCTGCTCTCCCTGCTTCCAGTCAGTGAGCTATTCAATAAACACCCAGGAGCAAGCAGATCAGTTTAGGATATTTCCTCTTTTTCATTCAATTTCATTGTAAAACTGAAATACCAACAAAAAACAAAACACACATTTAGAAGGTGTTGCTTGCTTTATGTCCCAATAGCACGCAATCATTTACCAATATATGAATTCAATCCAAGTGATTTAAAACCTTTATTTACACTACAGAAAAAAGCAGTGACAATTTTGCATAATGCACATCCCCGAGAAAACACAAAAGTGTTTATGGAGTCAAGGCTGTTCGAATACAAATATCTAATAGAATTAAAGACTTCTTTAGTTATGCACAAAGCAAAAGAAAGAATAATACCAGAGAAAATATACAAAACAAATGTGTTTTAACTTCAGAGGATGAGCAACATAGAAGGAAATCTAACTTTAAGAACCAGTTTAAAGCAGATGTATATCCCTGTAGTTGGCGTATAACTGTGGAATTCCTTACCAAATGATTTAAAGGGCTGTATGAACATCTTTAGGTGTAAGGGAATGTATAAAGAAAGAATAAATAGACAGTATGAAGATGAGGGTAGATTTAAAATAAGGGGCAGGTAAAATAAGATGTTCTTCGGCCTGCTCTTTCCACCATGGGCTACAAACTTGTGTGTCCTCACCAATGGGAGTCTTTTACAACAGAAGTATCTGTTCAAAGGCTTCTTTTTAAACCACAAATGGATGAGTAGATTGGACAACAAAGTTAGAAAACCACAAAGTTACAAAAATGTGCAAAGTTGTAAGAGAATACGTCTGAATTTGACTTTGGTTGAGCGTCTGGTGCCTTTTACACAGCCATAACTCCAATTTTGTTCTTTGATGAGACAGTCAGCCATTACGGCAGAAGAGTGGCTGATCTGTGGGCGTACTGCTGTGGGGATCACATCTATCACATTACACACCTGTGCTGTTGTTCTTCAGCTGAAAGGCAAGGTCACATTTCACAGTGAAGTGTGCACGCACGCACGCACACACACACACACACACACACACACACACACACACACACACACACACACACACACACAGCCTCATGTCGTTGGTGATTAAGGGCTACAGTATTTCTCCACATAGTCCACCGAGGGAAACGTGTGGTGCAGAGGGTTAGTGCGTTGGTGTTTGGATCAGGGGGGGCACAAGTTCAAACCCCTCTGCAGTCGGCATGTCGTTGTGTCCCTGAAAAACACTTCACCTCAAATTGCTCCTGTGGGGATTGTCCACAGTATTGAGTATGTAAGTTGCTTTGGTTAAAAGCGCCTAACAAGTGACATGTAATGTAAGGTAGTCTGTATTGAACAAATAACACCAACTAACTATCACTATAACATGATGGTGATAAAGAATCCACCTAACGTATTGCTGTTCAGTAAAGTAATACAAAAACGGCGCAATAACCCTCTTGACTCTTTTTTAGATGTCTCCTTAAATCACCTTTTTAAATGTACTTGTTATACAGTAGGGGTTTCACAACTACCAATATTTACTAGTCGACACGTTTTTCAAAATAGTAGTCGACTAGTCGACTAGTCGTTACGTCATAATAAAGACACACAAAGAGAGGTTTACAACTGTATTTTCTATTGGAACTCACACAGTAACATTAAACACTGCATTTTAATTTGTGTTACATGGCTGAGTAAATAATAAACAGTAACTGGACTCACCAAAATCGACAGCAAAAAACTCTTGTTTACATACATGCCACGTAAATCCAGTGCGCAAAAGCGCATTGCGCAACACTTTATTCGCTGTCCTCCACGATAACGTCCACCTTTACATATTTTTGGTTTGAACACCAATGCATCGACATGTGAGGGAAGG
This sequence comes from Notothenia coriiceps, assembly GCF_000735185.1. Classification (NCBI taxonomy): domain Eukaryota; kingdom Metazoa; phylum Chordata; class Actinopteri; order Perciformes; family Nototheniidae; genus Notothenia; species Notothenia coriiceps. The sequence goes on from NW_011333983.1 coordinate 2,602, forward strand.
AGGCTTGACCGCTTTCGGGTGACAGTGTTGCCTGCCAGGGAAAAAACCCTCTCACTCGGGGTGCTTGTGGCTGGAATAGCCAGGTAGCTCCTCGAAAACGGGGGAAGCGGTGCACGTTTTCTGCCCACCACTCCAGTGGATTATCCATTGTGGGGATATGCGGTGTCCGCTGGCAGTAATCCCGTAGCTCAT
>NW_011333983.1:12146-14746 GCF_000735185.1 Notothenia coriiceps
CACACACAAACACACACACACACACACACACACACACACACACACACACACACACAGAGGCACACAGAGACACACACACACGCGCACACACACACTTTGTATTGTAATATTGTATTGTATGAGAGAGGTTCCAGGTTGAATTGAGGCGGATATTTTTAATGTTCAGAGGTTGTTATGTTTAATATTCATGAGAATATTTGTCATTGATCAAATGATAATAAACAAACATTTGCATAAAGCACATTTGTCCACTCATATGTTGATAAGAGTATTAAAAACTTGAAAAATATTCCTCTAAGGTACATTTAGAACAGACACAAAATTAATAATAATAATAATCTGCGATTAATCGTGATTAACTATGGACAATCATGCGATTAATCGCGATTCAATATTTTAATCGACTGACAGCCCTAGTGCTGATACATATAAGACATTTATTTCCAACAGAAACAGACTAGATTATATCATTTTGGATCGAAAACTATTTTAAAGATGCTTGGCTAGCATAAAGGGCTAAAAGAACTAACATATAAATGAAAAATGCAATAGATCTGAAAGATTCAGTCATTTAAAGAACTGTAAACCTTTGTCCAATGATAGAAGCTCCTCTAAACCAGGAACTATACAAAATGCTAGACGATACTATCATTAAAGGGTTAATCAAAACATCTGAGTGGCTTTTGAATCGTCTACTTGGATCAAATAAAGACGAAGGGGGAGACTATATGGAGAAACACAAAAAGCTATAATCCAAGAGAGACATTCAGTACGATGCAATAAAGGTTTTCTGGCCAAAGGAATTAGCCTCAGACACTGACTACTTTTATCCCACACAGAGGATGTGACCAATACAGGACGGTTCCCTTTTAACTGGCACACTCACCTGAAGCCGATCAGAAGGCTGTGGATTTGGTGCTAGCAGGGATGCCTGGTGTCATTAGTTTAATGGATTACGTGATAGTACGTGCTGAAACTGAAGAAGAACTGGAACAGACACTGAAACAAGAAGCTCAGAAATTCAAGGACAGTGATCTAACCCTGAGCAGAGACTAATGTTTTTTTCACATACAACAAGTTGAGATGCGAGGACATGGTCTTTTAAATAGATGCAGTTTGTATCGCACAAAGACTTCATTATATGCATCTGCTGCGCTCATTCATAGGCACATATGGATTTCTGATAAAAATTCATAACAGACTACAAACACATCTCAGAACCTCTCAGGAGACATGGACGAGACTAGAATGCGAAACAGAGAAAGTAAAATCATTAAATTAAATAAAAACATAGGTGAAAAGGAAAGGGGAATGACTCTAGTATACGGCAAGACCAATGCACCAACTGTGGTGATAAGTGATGCAATCCTTCCACAGTTAAAACACATGGATACAATAAACCAATCACTTATGCAAGTTGTTTCACTGACTCCTACTAAAATGAACTATTCACAGATTTAGCAAAAGGCTCTAGGATGGGCAGTGGACACATCACCACCCAGTATTCAAACAAGTTGGACTACAACTAAAAAATATAAAACATTACAAGTCACAATTTCACTTTAAAGAAAATTAAGAAGATTGAAATCAAAACTATGAACATACAGATGCTTGGTAGAGTATAGTGACTATTTCGAACAGTGTATATATATATATGTATATATATATATATATACACACTGTATATCATCCATTCCTCCCCTTATAGGCGTTTTCGGCATCTTGCCTATTTCAACTTTGTAAGCTGGTGCTCCGCTTTTTAGGACGAGGCATCAGAGTGTTCATCCCGTCATGTGTTGTCCGCCGGATACGCCAGGAGTTTCCTGATCTGGCTGGACGAAATCAAATGCAAATCACAAAATATTAGAGAAACTTCGTTTTTTTAGGTTTGTTAGCTTGCCAGCTAGATTAATATGTTAACCTACGTTTGCTAGCAAGAACATGTTTACAATTGCAATCTTATACGGGTAGTCTGCTACGTTCGGTCATTCATTGTAGCTGGCATAAAAACAATGTTTTCCCTAGAAAACTCATGTCTAGCTCTTGGTAGCCTTCTTTTTTAGCTCGGTAGCATACTGAAGTATTATTTGAGTTATTTGAAGTATTAAAGTAACGTGTTATGGCAGGAAAGTTCAATCTGGTATATTCATTTTAATGTCACCTTATATAGAATGTGTGTTAAACTTGTGATTTCTGCATTGAGTGACTTCTGCCTAGCAGATACCAAGAAGAGGCCCCTAGGGTCTCTCTGTTAATTATCAATAGTCCTTGCAATTAACAGGGGAAGTCCCAGATACATTTTCAGATAATGTAGTTAAAGTCTTGTAGAATTAATGTTTATCTCCTACACATCCTGCAGGCCTTGAGACTTGGGTCACCCAGCAGTAACCAAGATAAACGTCCTTTTGAGCTTATCAATAAAATATATTCATTCCTAGTAAGCTGACTTTGGGGTGAAGGGAAGTTCAGGGAAGCCATTAAGCGATAAGAACAATTAACTTCTGTTAAAGATACATGATACGATGTTTGTGTGTTGAGGATGTTTAGGGGGAATGAGTATGTGTCCTGTCAAAGAGTCCTCTGTCATGACTCCGAATCAT
>NW_011333984.1:0-1715 GCF_000735185.1 Notothenia coriiceps
TTTATTCCTAGTCTTTTGATTTCTCTAAATGCCGTGTGTTTGGATGCTGCTGCAACGCAAACATTTCCCACATTGGGATCAATAAAGTCCTTCTCATCTCATCTGATGCTCTGTTTGCTAGCAGTGGGATCCAGACATGTTGAGACCCCAAAGTTTAATGATAGAAATGTAGAGTGGGGTCTCCAGATCACAGAAACTGCCGGATGCTAACTTGCATGTTGGGACATTTACACAATTAGCATAAGTTGCGTTAATTAGGATGAATGCCAATGGCTTGTCCGATTTGGACACCGAGTGGTTTTGTGGGTTATTGAGGATTCTGAATCCATTTCTGACATTTTCAGAATCACACATGTCAGTTTTAACCAGAAAGAGGCCACACCTCTTCTCTCTGTGGACTGGTTTCGATTAATTTTGGGTCGTTTTAGAAGTTTTAGGAGACTCTGGATCATTTGGATTGGACAGATTGCTTATTCATTTGAAGATAAATTGTCCACAGTAGAGGTGCTGATGTTCATATTGTGCTCTCTACTGTATATCCAATGGTCTCAACACTGCTCACGCAGTCAGAACCAGTCCACAGAGAGAACAGATATGGAAATGTTCTGGTTAAAACTGACATTTCTGATCCTAAAGAAAGGTCAGAAGTGGACTCATCCTCAATAACCCCAAAACCACTCCGAAAGGGTCCAAATCTGCCAAGACACATAGTAACTCTAGCCCACAGAGTAAGATATAATCCCAATTAGCACCATGTATGCTAATGTCCCAGCATGCAGGTTAGCATCCGGCAGTTTCTATGATCTGGAGACCCTACTCAACATTTCAAAATAAAACTTTATTCAACAAGTGCTGTTCACAGAGCTGGAAACGAGACGACTGAACACTCTGAGCACCATATAGCGCTATAAATAACACTCTCTTAATACTTGTTGAGCATAACATTTTTACATTTGTATGTCTTTTTAATTATTGTTTTAGTCCCATTGTGTTATTCTATATTGCATGTGTTGTGTTGTGTTCCCTGTTCAGCACTTTGGTCGCCTAAGGCGGTTTTTAATGTGCTGTGTAAATAGATAAAGATTGATTATTATTATTATTAAAGACTCTTTGGCTCTAAGTGCAGGACGCCCAGGTGGCTGATGGGAAATAAAGCCTCTCTCTGTGCCGTCTCCTCTGATCACAGCTGAGCGTCAACACAAACAAATCTTTGTTTCATCTGAGTCCTCAGGAGGAGGGGGACACTGAGGACACAGGGTACAAGTACTCAGATCTTGTACTTGAGTCAAAGTAGAAGTACTCAGATCTTGTACTTGAGTAAAAGTAGAAGTACTGAGATCTTGTTCTTGAGTAAAAGTAGAAGTACTCAGATCTTGTACTTGAGTAAAAGTAGAAGTACTCAGATCTTGTACTTGAGTAAAAGTAGAAGTACTCAGATCTTGTACTTGAGTAAAAGTAGAAGTACTCAGATCTTGTACTTGAGTCAAAGTAGAAGTACTCAGATCTTGTACTTGAGTAAAAGTAGAAGTACTCAGATCTTGTACTTGAGTAAAAGTAGAAGTACTCAGATCTTGTACTTGAGTAAAAGTAGAAGTACTCAGATCTTGTTCTTGAGTAAAAGTAGAAGTACTGAGATCTTGTACTTGAGTAAAAGTAGAAGTACTGAGATCTTGTACTTGAGTAAAAGTAGAAGTACTCAGATCTTGTTCTATCTT
>NW_011333985.1:0-2647 GCF_000735185.1 Notothenia coriiceps
TCCACCCCAGCGTCCCACCCCAGCTTCCACCCCAGCTTCCACCCCAGCTCCACCCCAGCTCCACCCCAGCTTCCACCCCAGCTCCACCCCAGCTCCACCCCAGCTTCCATCCCAGCTTCCACCCCAGCTTTTATCTAATCATCACTCAATGTTCTTTGTAAATCTGTGGAGTGATGAGGCCCGAGCCTAGACGCCAAACTCAAACTATATGCTGCTTCTAATAAACATATTAAGAAAAAACGTGAGTTGTCTGACTGAACTGGAAGCGTTTGATTATTTTAATAATGACCGTATACTGACGAACTCATCTCCCTGTTTTTATTAAACGTCCACTAGTCTTTCTAGATTAAAACCAAAAACACAAACTCTACCAATGAATTCACTTGCTCATTTTGACTCATGGAGCTTTTGTCAGCTCTTGAAAACACTCTTGCTTTGTCAGAGTTGCCTGAAGCGATTGATAGAATCATTTATAGAATCCAGGCTAATGAACAGAGAAATGTTTCCATCGAATAAATGAGCTCATTAATCCAGGGAACTGCTCCTCGTCGGATGTACGAGTGTTATGTGTAGAGCAGACGTTTTCTGATTTCAAAAAGTATTGTTTCCGTTTGTCACTTAGACACAAAAACATGGGGAAATTGATGTCAAAATTCCTACGTTTTTCTTGAATTAGAAACAAAAGCATTACTGACACACTAATAATATTATCTGATCATCAATCATGACAATGTGATGGTTTTGTTCTCATGTTGTATCAATGGCAGCAGTTAATGATTTATGATAGTAATCTGATCATGTCTGCTGATAGTGCTGCATATCCAGGCTTTGTCTTTCTGCAGAGGAACGCTTTCTCTTCCTGTCAGCAAAATGACATCTAATTAATCTGGGGTCAAGTCATAGCTGCAATAGCCAATGGTATTGTTATCCAGTAATGTCCAAAGTTATTATTCCAGTAAACGCTGTCTTTATGAAGTGCTTCATTTCAGGATGTCATTATGCTAAAGTGTTGTGTTGTATTAGCATATGTATTGATTGTTAAACTGTAAGATAACAAATATCTGGTAAAAGGCAGGTTTGTATAGTAGACGGATGGAAAGAGAGAAAGATTACAGAGTCTGGGGAATAAAGTGGAGAAACCTGGACAAAGAGAAAGCAGTACAAAGAGAGCAATTGAAAGTGTGAACTGTTCTCAAAGCTGTCACACACTTCGGTTCAGGTCGAGTCTAAAGGACCGTTCTCTCTTTACCACGGCTCTGATATCGAGGTGTGGAGTAAGGGGCTCAGTTAAAAAAACGGACTTGGGACCACAGATTAACTGGTGGCCCACAGAGGTGACAACAACAAAAAGCTTCATCTACCGGCTTTAGAAAGAATTACTCAGCTGTGTTGTCGCTGATACAACAGGAAGACTTGAACAAGGCAGAGAAAAACTTTATAAAACCAATAAATACGAGGCAGTCTTTGGCCATTAAATATGACGTCTCAGGTTCTGTCCAACAAAATAAATCAAGTTTATTGCCAAGTGAAATGTATTGTTGTATATAAACACAGGAAGAGAAATTTAGAAGTACAATATGACCAAATATAGAAAACAAAAAGAAAGTCAATAGAATTACAATATTTATACTGTAAGGAGTACAAATATACAAACAAATAAATACATTTAGAATATGACAGATTACTGTTAAACATATGTGTGTTGGGGAATAATTCACCCTGCATGTCCTCCTTCGCCCTCTGACGCAGCTGACCAATCTTGAGCAGCCGTTATCTCCCTTAGCATATTGTGGTTGTTGCCAGTTTGTGACCGGGCAACTCTCGCTCAGAGATAGTTATTGTTGTGGGACACCTGGAACACATCCATCTCGGGGTGTAGAAGACCCCGAGCCATAAGCGACAACAAATGTGATTCAGTGTCCTCAGCTGTTTAGTCTAACTATTGAAGAATCTCAACCATGTGGTCAGATCGTGGCCCGTGACATGTCTTGTGAATTTTCCGGCCGAAGCTCGTAAATAAACCATCAGTGTTTGCTCCGGCTCTCCTCGTGTCTCTCTCTGAGTCCTGACTCCAATTGCTTCAGAAGTTTCCCCCACAATGTGCACTATAGAAACATTATAAAATGGAAGAGCTGGGCAGTTTTAAAAGTGGAGTTATTGTGAAGAAATATATTGAAAAAGACAAAAGTTTTGAGTAAAATCGAGAATCTAAGACATTAAATAATGCTAAGAATATAAGGATTATTAATATTATACTCATTTGTAAATTAAAAGAATAGGGGAGACAGGAACTGCAAAATGAATTCACCGTATTATACACTTGGATTCAAATGTATATTTAATGAGAAGTGATACAAGGAAATGAACAGGTTTTATATTTACCTGTCACTCAACGTGATGTTGTTTTAATGGTTTGACTCGGAGATACGATAGCTCATAAACTGTGGAGTAAAAGAGTCCTAACAACTGTGAAGTAAAACGTTAGTCTTTGGTCTAACGAGAGGATGAGAATCAAAGGAGGTGAAGGAGGGATGGACAGAAGAGACGGAGTTGGTTACATTCCTCTGGTATTTCTGGTCTCAATGATTGCCTCACAAGTCACAGCCAGCCCACCTCTGTGAACTCCACACACTCCCAGGTCGTACAT
>NW_011333986.1:0-4059 GCF_000735185.1 Notothenia coriiceps
AAGGAGGAATCTAGAGAAGGAAAGAAGAGTTGAGAAGAGGAGGACACAAGTGGAGGAAACAAGAGGAGGAAACCAGAGGAGACATGACGAAACAAGAGGAAACAAGAGGAGGATTATTACTTTATATAATATTTTAAAAGGTGTTTCTATATGTTGTCATTATTCATTCAAGCGTGACAACATCCTTCACAAAGAATACAAACAGTCTCATATTAGCACCATCAAGATGTTTTTTAAAAAGCCCTGATGTTGGTTATCCCTCAGGGAGTTTCTTTGTTTTAATAAATGTTTTGTTTCATTTTATTTGATGTGATCTCCATCTCCCACACCTCTCAGCTCCCATCATGCCTCTGTGCTGTTGACAGAGGATTAGAATATGATTTCAGGCGTCTTCATTTGTTTTTTTCCCCTCGCCCCTCGCTGCTGGTAAACATAAATCACAGCGTGCGAAGCCCAGATCTCATATAAATGTCAGGAGAGACAGCGGAGCTCATAAACCTCTAATTTGATCTTTATTCATCCGGGACACAGCGTGGATAAAAGCTCATCTCGTAAATCATCGTTTTCTGCTCTCTGTCAGCTGCCATGTGGAGGCCGAATGTACTTAAAGTATCACAAGTTAAAGAAGTCATTCTGCAGGAAAACACCTCCATATGTGATATATTATTTTATATTTAACACTATTAGATTTTTTGTATTGTTGCATCAAGCAGCATTTTACTGTTTTTAAATTCAATTGTTATACTTTTGAACTGTTTGATCATTTCACCATTTTGCATTATGTTCTCATTAAAATGCATTTTAATTATGTTTGATATAAAGCCCTATCCAAGGGGATTTATGTAATTAATTATTTTCGAATGTATTCTTCCTATTATTTTATTTTTTCTGCATAATTATTTTTGATATACAGCCCTTTTTTTAGTAGTTTATACATTTTATTAGGCTAAGGGTTTTCGTAACCCTAACCCTAATAAAAAAAATAACCCTTAAATGTTATTATTACATGGCTTAGTTGAATCTGCGACTCTGATTGGTCAATTCGGACATTTCAGAGGTTAATATGCAGAAGCACAGACCACTGTTAAGCCCTATAATGACCGTTGCTAAGGAGGATCAAGACAGAGAGAGAGAAAGGAAAATAAGTTAAACGACAGAGCACTGGACATCAGATACATCACCAGAAGAAGACAGACAGGGAGTAAACACTAACAGGAACAGCACTATTTCAAGTATACTACGTCATCGAGTGGCGCCGAAGGACTGTTTAAACGGCGCCACGCGATGACGTAGTATACTTGAAATAGTGGCTCTGCAGCAGGTATACTCGACATTGAGAAATGACCGGTGAGTAAACACTAACAGGAACAGCAGAAGAAGACAGACAGGAAGTCAACACTAACAGGTTTTAAATTCACTTGTTGTGCTGTGGAGCGGAGTTTATTTTCTTAGTGGATAAAATACGATAATTTTCAAGCCAACAAAATAATTTCCATTAATATTGGGGTTCCAGTCGTTAGTTTATTTAGTATGTGGCCGAGTAATAAGCGGTATAATGTGCAGCGAGGCGGTCATTATTTCAAAAATGAACACCCTTCAGTCCGTCTGTTCTTTTTCAATAATGACTGTCTTGCTGAACATTATCCCATATTATTATTTGTATGATAATTATTATTTTTATTACTTTTATCTTGTAATAGTTATTTTTAAATGAATATTTAATTGTATTTATGTTTGATATCCAGCCCTTTCTTTTTTTTTATTATTATTATTTATTATTATTTAGCAAAGAAAACTGTTTCTATTATTTTATTATAATTATTATGTAACATAGAAAAAGAGTTCCGACTCTATAGAATCTTACCCTCCCAAATGCAATAAGAAGAAACATTTATGCTTGAACGAATAATAAAAATACAAAAAAGACAACGTATTGTACAAAAAAAAAGAAATTGAAAATCAACAAATGACCACGAATAAATGCAAAGTCAAAATTCAAATGTACATGTGTCTATCGTGACTTCAGTGAGGGGTTTGTGTGCAGGCAGACGGAGATGAAGCCGCAGTTATGAACAGAGGGGGGTGTTCAACAAAGTGGCACAATTTAATTTGTGCGGCAGGAACTGCACGGCCGCGATAGACTCGGTAATGAAACCTCTCAGCTTTAAGTTCTGTCTACTTTAAATTCACAAAGAGAAACGAGCGAGGCAGTCATTGTGGAGACATGCAAATACGCTGATCTCTTTCATACGAGCTGCACCCAAATGGAGGGAGGTTCAGACTTTGACAACCAGAACAAATGCCCTGCGAGCGCAAACATGTGCAGGTCAGGAGGAAGAATTCAACTTTCTTTATCCTCTTTTCAACGCCAGCAGTCACATTCTGCGTGTTCGCATACTGTTAAATTAGTCATCTGAGATTAGAGACGGCTTAAGGAAGGAAAGTTTTTCTCTTGAAAAGTTGATAAAGCTTTGCAACTGCATGTATACTGAACATATGCAAAAACAAAATGTGGGGAAGTTTGTCTTTGTTGGAGAGCCTCTGAAGTTTTTTCTGTGCACTTCTCACAGTAGGCCTATACATACACTGTGTCCGGTTGATATTAATTACCCACTACTACATTTCATCAGGGGCTTCTTGACTTGAAAAAAACATAAAAACGATTACAAACAGGCAATAAATGACTTGAATTAGAGATACAAAATGAAAATTAACATACACATAACCAAACAACATAGTGACCACGATATGCCAAGTAAGTACAAAGAGATGGAGATAGAAATAGAGGCAAAAACAATCAGAGATGCGACACATTCACAAAATCATAACAAGGACGGGCTAATGAGATCTACGTCAAACAACTACAAGGAGACACAAAATGATTATAGAGATGAACAAATATGAAAATGACTTCAAGCACCTGCAAAATGTCAACGTTTTACATGGGCCGTTGTTTGCACGGGTCGGCCACTGTCATGGTGTGTTAAATAATAATCCCAATTATAATTACTAGAGCCAAAAATGTGCTGCTAGCTAGCTACATCCTATTTTTCAAAAACGTTTAAACTGTTTCAAACTGAATGCCAAAGTTGAAATTCTAACAATCCTTACTGCACATTTCCAAGGACAGATACCACACCCTGCCTCTCCCAAAAGTTACTCTTTGTGTTGTGCAGTAAAACCTGTTCCCTCTTCTTCCTGGAGATGACTACACGCACCTGCAAAATGTCAACTAGAGCAACACATTCTCACTCCCAACCCGGCCTATGTTGACGTTACGTCAGGGTCCCTGTCGTCACTTTCCAACGCAAGGGGGCCCTTTAGCGCCAAGTTTCAACTATCAGGGAGTCCCATTGACTTGCATAGAGCTCCCTGAACGTTGGTAATAGACGAGTTGGGATCGCGGCAAAATGCTCTCCGTAGATCCATTCTCACAGCGTTTATCAACCTTTTTCTTACTCAATATCAAGCCACACTTATTGTTTTTACTTCTTTATTTTAATTGAATAATGTAGGACTTTTGTTGCGAGTTATGGGGAGAGTACGGACTCAGAATACCGAAATCTGTATTGTTTCATAGTTTTTTCCTTCTAATTTTGTATTATTTTCTAAACCACACACTGTTATTTACTCAACATTAACACACAATTATCCTTGTGTTTATTTATTTGTTTGATTAATAAACACAAATTGGAGTCCGTCAGGACCGAGGGTCAGAGCAGCTCATAGTAGTTGCTTTAGAGAATTTTTCACCCGGAAGTAAGTATTCTCTCCGCTTCGCTTGACAAACCCCGTGATAGTCCTCAAGCTCTGTGATTGGATGTTTGAGTGTGCGCCGAGGGTTACGCCGAGCGTCGAACAGCACTTTGAAATGGGATGGAACCACGGCAGACTGTCCAAAACTGGATTTGAACGTGTCCACCCCCGTCCCCCCTCCCCCCTCCCCCACCTCATCCCCAGAACTACACATGCTGGCTATTGTGTGTTTCGCAGTATGTTCTATGGCACGTCTCCACTGGGAATTGTAGTTTTAAAAGACGTTTTCGTATTTCCCTTAAT
>NW_011333987.1:0-5085 GCF_000735185.1 Notothenia coriiceps
TCTAATCATTAACCCATGTTTGTATAATTTTGTTAACTCCGTGTGTTGCTGACGTGGAAAAGTTACTCGTGGATGGGGCTACAGCGCTACCGCTGTAGCCCCATCCACGAGTAACTTTTCCACGTCAGCAACACACGGAGTTAACAAAATTATACAAACATGGGTTAATGATTAGANATTTTCCACCGAGAATAAAACGAAGTTCGGCCATGTTTTTTTTCTGCAGGGACAAATTTGAAGTTCACGTGACATAGACGCCAGGAATGAAGTGGTGAAAAAAACGGGGTTTGTCAAACAGAGCACATGGTGTAGTCCTAAACGATAGCTGGGGATTCTGCGTAGTGTAGACGTCTTACTAGACCATCCTTTACTCCGAAAAAAATATTTGTTCTACCGAATCGAAGGGGAAAAATAAAAAAGCATTGCACACAATTTAAACCAATCAATGTTGTGTAATTAACAAGGATAATCTGGGTTTTTTTACTCGATGAGCAGTGCAGATATCTCTGTAAAATCAATCGACAGTAAGGGGAATACTTACTTCCGCGTGTACAATTCTCCGTTATCCAATGGGAATGGACGCTCACATTGCATTTAATGGCAGCCGACGAAAACGAATGCCGTGTTTCCATGAGCGTCAAATCCCGCCGCAGATGGGAATACATTGCAATCAGTTAAAAGCTATTTGCGTCCCTTTATGAAGCTGAAGGACCCTAGGAGAGTCACAACTGCACGCCACGGGACCCTGACCAAACGTCGCTCCTGGACGATTATGGAGTGAGAGTGTGTTGATCCATCTGCTGATCAAACTGAGGTACCATTACAAGTTTTATGGACGTTCAAGTCATACTTCTTGCTATTTTCAAAATGGCAAGTGCAGTTTTTAAGGATTTAAACAAATTACAGAAAATTTGCTATCTGCTTCCCCAGCAACAAATGAATGGTGGATGGGGTTTTGTTTGAGGTAACTGCGCTGACAAGTCAGATATTTAAAAATATTTAACGACAAATATGTCTTTCAGGAATCAGTGACCTTTACTGGAACTCATTTCTGTTGAGGAAATGGTCACGAGGAAACATTTTGACAGCCTTCTAGTGTTAAATGACAGAACATCACTCCGCATGGTGAAGCTCAGAGATCTAAGTGAAGTAACAATAAGCTAATTATTCTTTGAAGGACTTAAAATACAATGTTTTTCATTATATTTCACTACCTTCTATTAATGGTATAAGACCAATTGTATTCAATGTATGCGTTCTGTAATTGATAAAAGCTTTTAGTCTTCTGTCGCTGTTTGTAAACACCTTTTTCTATCATATATGGATCCTGAAGTAGTCTCTTAAAGGACATAATTTGTCATTTTTCACATTTATGGTTTCTCACACTTTCCCACCTTTCTTTTACAGAGAATCCAAGGACAACTACTGCGCGGCTGTTTGATTGACAAGTAATCTCAGAAAAACACCTAGCAATAAGCACTAACCTCCAAAGATTTAGCCGAGAATCAAAAACACTGAGGTATGTCACAGGTAAGAGTTTTAAAAGCTTGCCTTGGTGTCACGGGGAGCCGCTGATGTGAGTACTTTGTGTAACAGGAATAGCACGTCTTTAATGACTGACTTAAGTAACGTGATTCATTGCTTTTGACAGTCGTGTGCGGTTGCAAATCACACTAGAGCAACGGAAAGCACGCACACATCTTAAAAGCCACTGGGTGAACTTCTGCCTCCCAGCCCACGCTGAAGACAGACGACAGCTACTTAGCCTTTTCCAATTATGACTTTAAGTTAATTGAGAGGAACGACAAGCACATTTTAGTCGGTGTCGTTGAATTGATGGGCATTCTGCGACGCCGAGAAATATTTAGAGCGTGTTTATGAAAATAACACGAGAGTAATATCCGTATTATTCTTAATATGCTTGTACAACATTACTGTCCCTTCATAGTGCACTTACATGTAAGATTTGAATGCATGTTTGTGTGGTTGTGTGTGTATATGCACAGCTATAAAGGGGGTTAATTCAGTCGTTCGGCTAATTTGGCCGAGGTAATATAGGGGCTGAGCTGTCATCTGGAGGCCACATCAAACCCTGGGTAATGAACAGGGAGAAAATCTCAGCTAACACACTCCACCAGTGGCTCCGCAAAGAGAAAAAAAAGGGTGTCTGTGTTGGGAGGGGGAAACTCGAGGTATCTCAGGTCATGAGGAAGAGGAAAGCCAAATAGGGGTCTTTTGATGCTGCTCAATCCAATGGCCTCTTGAAGAAAAAAAAAACAATTACAACTACATTTGCACTGGAGACGGAGGCGTACAAGTTAACATGGTCATCCAGGCAATGAGAGCAGGGGAAATTGGAAAATAGAGCACTGAGTGAATTATAGTGTGTGGGTAGTTTTCAATTGAGAAGTGACAGCAGATGTTACATCTCCTCTGATGCTCAATGTGATTATCTTAGCATGGGTTTATATTTCAACTTTAAGACATTTTAAGTAGTTGTAATCACCGGCAATCTCTTATCGCTACTGAACAAGTTCAAGTTATTGAATTCATTCTGAATGGCCACAATTAGTGTTTTAAGTGATCCAAACATCTAGTACGATAGGGGGAGAAAGTGATAATAAAACATGCAATAAAAGTAATATGGGGGATTTTGAAAAATGTTTAAGACATAGTTAACCTGTTTTTTTTTTCCTGATAATGCTTTGTTGTGAACACCAAATGTGTGTTTTTAGCAGTAAAAAGGAAGTGAAAATATGTTCTGAGGAGTTGCATAATCGGAAGCGTTCAGGCTCTTTTTAGTAAAAATGGTGATTCTAACATTTGAACGTTATTATGATGTGTTCTTATGTAATGCTGAAATATATCAGAGGGCAAATCAGGACATGTATAACTAACTAACAAAAACCAGAAAGAAAAAAGGTAAAAGTGTATTTTGAAGTAAATTGGATAAATTGTTTTTTACCCAGATATCTAACTGGTGTCGCGTATCGTCAACTTTCATTGGATTACTAAATCTCTGGTAATGTGACATCTTGCCTAGAAAACAGAAATGTTGCACAGGGAGTGAGTGGTTTGAGATTTTTTCTCAATGAAGCAAAAAGTTACAGTTGAAAGATCACAATCTAAAGATACGTTCCAATGAGAAAGACCACCATTTGATCGTAAAACGCATTTCTCTCTCTCTCCTTCAAATAAAACTGTTGTGTGGGTCGTTAATAGTAATGCTTATTTAAAACGAATTACAGGCAATGATTGCAAAACACAAGGGTTTATGAGTACAAGACAGATGTAGACATCTGTTAGTCAGTAATTACTCATGGGAAGTCTGGCATAACACAGTAAACTGAGGGTAAACCACACTCTGGTTTGATGTTTAGATTCAGCTGGTCCATTGTGTTATGATTTCATGAGATACTAAAAACTATGTTGACTGAAGGAATGATGTTTGAGTCAAAACAGTTAAAAACTAATTGTGGTCTGACCAAATGGAACAAACTGTCCTCTAGAAACCTATTGAGAGCTTGCCTTTGTGGCCTTGTTCTTGGTTAAAGCAAGACCCCTAGAGGCCTTAAAGTCAAATAATCTGCACAAATATGTGGACCAGAATGAAACATTTATAGATTATATATATATTATCATGAGAAAGTTTCCGGTTGTAGGGGTAACAAAGTGGTTTGTCTTTTAAATGGGATTCAAATAATGCGTCACCAAAATCAAAAGATTGATTGCAATGTTTTCATAGATAATGAGACACAATGTGGGCAAACGTGGCCTAAGGACGGCTGTAATCAAACTGTTCATCATCTGTGGAACATGATTGGATGGATAACAAAGGTATGCAGCTTGGAGACGAAAAAAAAAGAAAGTCTCAAATGGTTGAAACATCATGACACATGGGCAGGCTCTTAGGATTACAGTAAATCAAAATCATGACTGAGTGAAATATCTACAGAAAAAGAAGATGGCCTTTAAAGCTGTCCCTGCATTCATGTCTCCTTCCTCTACTCCTGGTGGTCAGTGAGCCCCAAAGCTACCTTGATAAATTAATCCAATAGAAGAAATTGGTCTTTCAAATGTAAAGAGCACCTTGGTTCTGGGAAGTAACGAATGAAGGGAGGAAGGTAGAGGGGCACGAATCAGCATGAGAGGAGAGGCGAATGGAAGGACCTGAAAGAAACTGAGTACACTGGAAGGAGTGTGTGAGAGAGCGAGTCTGCGCTAGAGTGAGTCAAGAGGGAAAAACTTGTTCTGGGTATGGTGTGTGGAAATGGGATCTTCAAGAAAACTGACAAAACCTGGCGACCAAACCCAACTCATATGAGTTCTCAGGTCTACACTATAACTCACTATAAAGAGACTAAGGTCTGATACGATACGGATAAAATTGTATTTTTGAAATGAAGAATGATGGATAAACTCTCTTTGAATATCAGAATTTAGGTCTGTATTGGAGTGGTATCAAAATGTGTTACTAATGAGATTTGTGTGATTTAAGGTTCTGAGGTACTACACGAGAAATTGAGAACACTGAGTTAGTAGCTTCTTTTAGCTTTGATTCTAACATATATTAATTGGTTCCTTATCTACAGTAAGGGGAATGAGGGCTGCAACAAACTACTAATTTGATAATCGATTAATCTATCGATTAATTTAACGATTAATCGACTATTCAGACTATTACTGTATGCCTTGCACAATTTCTCAAACGCTCTGATTTAGCCATCAACTTTTAGATTTAGCTTGAGGTTGTTTTAGGCATGTGGAAACTAACAATGAAGACAATAAAGATGAATACTTGATTCAAAAATACATATATTATTAAATTAACTTAACAAATTGTGAACAGAATTAACATTGCTTTTTATTTGAATTAAATAAATAATATTTCACATCAAAAGAAACAAGTGTTTTAACAAATCATATTAAATAATGTGATAACAGAACTGTAAACAGAATAGCTGAAACTTTAACAAAATAAATAACTCGGTTACCTCTAATCATTAACCCATGTTTGTATAATTTTGTTAACTCCGTGTGTTGCTGACGTGGAAAAGTTACTCGTGGATGGGGCTACAGCGCTAC
>NW_011333987.1:5125-6075 GCF_000735185.1 Notothenia coriiceps
TAACTTTTCCACGTCAGCAACACACGGAGTTAACAAAATTATACAAACATGGGTTAATGATTAGAGGTAACCGAGTTATTTATTTTGTTAAAGTTTCAGCTATTCTGTTTACAGTTCTGTTATCACATTATTTAATATGATTTGTTAAAACACTTGTTTCTTTTGATGTGAAATATTATTTATTTAATTTAAATAAAAAGCAATGTTAATTCTGTTCACAATTTGTTAAGTTAATTTAATAATATATGTATTTTTGAATCAAGTATTCATCTTTATTGTCTTCATTGTTAGTTTCCACATGCCTAAAACAACCTCAAGCTAAATCTAAAAGTTGATGGCTAAATCAGAGCGTTTGAGAAATTGTGCAAGGCATACAGTAATAGTCTGAATAGTCGATTAATCGTTAAATTAATCGATAGATTAATCGATTATCAAATTAGTAGTTTGTTGCAGCCCTCATTCCCCTTACTGTAGATAAGGAACCAATTAATATATGTTAGAATCAAAGCTAAAAGAAGCTACTAACTCAGTGTTCTCAATTTCTCGTGTAGTACCTCAGAACCTTAAATCACACAAATCTCATTAGTAACACATTTTGATACCACTCCAATACAGACCTAAATTCTGATATTCAAAGAGAGTTTATCCATCATTCTTCATTTCAAAAATACAATTTTATCCGTATCGTATCAGACCTTAGTCTCTTAGAGACTAAGGTCTGATACGATACGGATAAAATTGTATTTTTGAAATGAAGAATGATGGATAAACTCTCTTTGAATATCAGAATTTAGGTCTGTATTGGNGTATGCCTTGCACAATTTCTCAAACGCTCTGATTTAGCCATCAACTTTTAGATTTAGCTTGAGGTTGTTTTAGGCATGTGGAAACTAACAATGAAGACAATAAAGATGAATACTTGATTCAAAAATACATATATTATTAAATTA
>NW_011333987.1:10372-12757 GCF_000735185.1 Notothenia coriiceps
GGAACGGTTAGTATCTTGTGAGCAGATGGATCAACACACTCTCACTCCATAATCGTCCAGGAGCGACGTTTGGTCAGGGTCCCGTGGCGTGCAGTTGTGACTCTCCTAGGGTCCTTCAGCTTCATAAAGGGACGCAAATAGCTTTCAACTGATTGCAATGTATTCCCATCTGCTGCGGGATTTGACGCTCATGGAAGCACGGCGTTCGTTTGTGTCGGCTGCCCTTAAAGGCAATGTGAGCGTCCATTCCCATTGGATAACGGAGAATTGTACACCCGGAAGTAAGTATTCCCCTTACTGTCGATTGATTTGACAGTGATATCTGCACTACTCATCAACTAAAAAACACCAGATTATCCTTGTTAATTACACAACATTGATTGGTTTAAATTGTGTGCAATGCTTTTTTATTTTTCCCCTTCGATTTGGAGAAACAAATATTTTTTCGGAGTAAAGGATGGCAGAAGACACTACACCAGAATCCCCAGCTATCGTTTAGGACTACACCTTGTGCTCTGTTTGACAAACCCCGTTTTTTTTCACGATTCATTCCAATGGCTGGCGTCTATGTCACGTGAACTTCAAATTTGTCCCTGCAGAAAAAAAACATGGCCGAACTTCGTTTTATTCTCGGTGGAAAATGCCTATTTTAAAGTTAGTTTGGCCATTAAAATGCGTTTTGATGTCATTTGATGCGAGAAATATGAGTTGTTATTTCAGATTATGTGNGTGTGCCTTGGCAGTCTCAGTATTTCCCATAATAAGAAGTTGCCAGTATTAAACTGTGTACATCCCTGGAGGTTTAGGGGATAGGAAACACTCACATTTAAAACCTATAATTAATAAATGGGTGAAAATTGCTTGTGCCCATAATGGGCAGCATTAATATATATATTATATATAAAGTCACAGTTTGTCTTAAAACTGTTGAAATATAAGACTAGGAAAAATACCCAACGAGAAAGACTATGACGTCACATGTTTGGCATGCGTCGATTGAAAGTGCTTTATTTAGCCCGAGACACTATTTAAAGCATAATAAAGACAATATATAGAGAGCATAATGTTTTTAATGCAATGCAGTCTCGCAACGTATGCTTCAGCAGAGAATGGCCCGCGGCGGGTAGCATTCGCTCGCGATCTCAAGTCGTCTACAACATACGTTTAGGGAGCTATATAGAAGCATATGGACATCCCGGAAAGTTGAAAATGTACGCTAAGGGCCGGCCCCTTGCGTTGGAAAAAGCCGACAGAGGGGACTTGACATAACGTCAACATAGGCCGACCTGGGAGTGAGGATGTGTTGTTAGAAACACCAAAGGATATTGTCTCCAAGCCAGTCAAATGACGCTGTGCTGTACTGGACAGCACAGCATTCAAAACCAGACTCTGGTGTCAAAGTTCCCAGTTAATGGGATTCTGAAAGTATCGGCCAATTGCTACACATCCAACAGAAGGGACAACCGTGCAGCTCCATGCAGAGTTAAAATACATGTAAACAGCTGCTTCCAATTAGTTTTGATTCTTAGATACCCCACATGTTTTGTTACAGCCTTACACTCTTGCACACTCACAAAAAGGCGAAATGTACCTAGACTATCATCCGTCACAGAGAGCATCCATGCGGTCTTTATCAGCGTGTCAGCCTTGTCATAATCTGACTGTTAGAGTTTAGTGTTTTCATATCACTGCTGCATTACGTTACTCTTTGCTCACTGTCAACCTCCTGACACCCAAACGATTCAAGGTGCTTTATAGGGTATGTGATGGAACAACGTTTATTGCTAAAACTCAAGCTTTTGTTTAAATTGATCAGATCAAGAAAATTAGGATTTCCCATTTTCTTTTCTTACTCTACCTGTAATAACTTGTGCGTTCTGTCCGCAGTGCTTTGTGTTAACTAATTTATTGACCAACTGCGCCAATGGCAAAAGGAAAAATAAAGTCAGTTAAAGAGGACATGGTGTAGAGTTTGAAGAGAAGGAATCAATCAGAAAGTAAGGAACACTTGGACGGAGAACGGGGAAGATAGGGGATTTCTCAAGGGGTTCAGATTGGTCATCTTTCCACAGATCTGTCTCATCAGAACAAGAGGGGGGACATTGTACGAGACAGATGTAAAAGAATGAAAGGAAAGCCTGGGTACCTGCTGAGCGAAGGAAGAAAGAGAACACTGTAGACACTTCTGTGTTCTCTTTCAAAGAGACAATGGATACAGAAAAAGGAAAGGAATGATGAGAGAAAGGTAAAAAGGCACTCGCAGCTTCCTTGAGCAAAGGGGAGAGTTGTGTTTTTCTGCCTCAGCTTTGAGGGGTAAAAGGAGGATCCTGAATGTACAGGTCTCAGTGTAACGCCAAAAGTCACTCAAATTCTCACATATTGATG
>NW_011333988.1:0-2513 GCF_000735185.1 Notothenia coriiceps
TGAGAAAGAGAGAGAGAGTTTGTGTGTGTGTGTGTGTGTGTGTGTGTGTGTGTGTGTGTGTGTGTGTGTGTGTGTGTGTGTGTGTGTGTGTGTGTGTGTGTGTGAGAGAGAGAGAGACAAAGAGAGTGTGTGTGTTCGTGTGTGTGTGTGTGTGTGTGTGTGTGTGTGTGTGTGTGTGTGTGTGTGTGTGAGGAAGTGTGTGTGAGGAAGTCTTAACGTAACGGCTCCACGGATTGGTCCATTTGGGTTTGGGCACGTCACTGTACCCAGGAAGTAAACAATGGAAAAAGCGAAATGTCCAACGAGGCGTTCTGGGGCAGCATAGACAGGTCTTCTCTGTGTTAGAGTTTTACTCCCTACAGGGTGTACTTTGAGGGTTTGTGACTCTGCAGACCGTTTACATGCAGAACAACCTTCATAACACACAAGGGGACGGGTGATAACCGGAAAAGCATGACATGGGACCTTTAAGTACCTAAAACAAAATTAATAATGTGTTTTATTGATGAGCAAAGACTAGCTGTTTCCCAGTCCTTATGCTAAGCTAAGCTAACGGACAGCTGTCTTTCTCACTCCACGCAAGAAAACAAATGAGTGTATTTCCCAAACGACACCTTTTAAATGAATATATTTTAAACTGATCATCATGCCCCGGTGCTTTCAGAGATGCTTAAAATACCAAAAACAGTCCAAAGGTTTCCTAACATCCGAGCCCTTCTGGTCTGAGCATGAGTTTCTGTGAGTCTGAGCATGAGAGGAATGTGAGTTTCTGTCTGCAGCTTTGTGTCCAGACAGGATGTCACAGCGTTAATAATATCTCCTCCTGACGAGAGGTGGGAAACGTAAAGAGTGCACGGTCAAATTCTTGTCATGGGTTTTCGATTCAAGGTCAGTGGGCCTCACTGTGGTCAATCTGGGTCCCCTAGTGGTTGATTTGTGACCTTTTGTAGAGGTTTTTTACTTTTTTGTGGATGTTTGATATCTCTTTGTTGACATCATTCCTCTCTTTAGTTGACTTGTGTCTTTTTGTAGTTCTTTTGCCTCTCTTTAAGGTCATTTTTAGATCTCTTTTAAATCTTTTGGCATCTTTTTTTGTCATCTTGTGGCCAATTTTTGTCTCTTTTTGAAGTGACAAACAAAAAAGTGCCAACTGTGTTTTCAAAATGAAAGGTCAGTGAGCCTACAGGCTGTATAGTTACTATCTTGGAAAGAGCTCCATATTGGCCTTTCTCAAACTAAAATGTCCATAAATTGTTTGGATTGTCAACAAAAAAAGTGCGGTTTGAGTCTTATTTGATAGGTTTCTCATTATTCCTGAATCTGCACAGGCAGTCACAGACGGACATGTTTCAGTTTCTGAAGCGTCCCTCCTGCTCCACATCCATCAGACGTGTGTTTTCTAGCTCTAGATTAGTAAATCTAAGTGGATTTCCTCACTGGGATCAAAGGGACGAGCAGCTGAGCCGAAGTCTGAGCTCACGCCAAAGCAGGCAGCGAATCCTGGATTAAACCCAGTCACAGAGTGCAGAGAGGAGGGGGCGAGAGTAAAAGGCTGAAATTCACTGCTGGGGTTTGGTAGTTTCATCAAAGCAAAGGACGGCCGTGGGTCAGTGTGTCTGAGCATAACCGCCAACCTTGATGTACTAGTTGTGGAATTGAACTAACTACATTTACTCATTATAGATTGGTGCAGGAATGAAATATTTCTGTAGTGGACCCTCCATAAAAAGCCAATGGGATTTCTCCATGTGATTTTGGATTATTGAAGAAAATAATCTCTGTGTCAACCAAACATTCATGATACTTTCACGTTTAGTTCAGCAGGATAAACTCACTTTATGATTTCTGAAGTAAAAAGCTAACATTAGGCTGTAAAGGAACTACAGCACGGTCACATGACTTCACGTCACCACCGCTAAGCTAAAGGTGGCTAATGCTGGGCTATAAATGAACTACAGCACGGTCACATGACTTCACGTCACCACCGCTAAGCTAAAGGTGGCTAATGTTGGGCTATAAAGGAACTACAGCACGGTCACATGACTTCACGTCACCACCGCTAAGCTAAAGGTGGCTAATGTCGGGCTATAAAGGAACTACAGCACGGTCACATGACTTCACGTCACCACCGCTAAGCTAAAGGTGGCTAATGTCGGGCTATAAAGGAACTACAGCACGGTCACATGACTTCACGTCACCACCGCTAAGCTAAAGGTGGCTAATGTTGGGCTATAAAGGAACTACAGCACGGTCACATGACTTCACGTCACCACCGCTAAGCTAAAGGTGGCTAATGTTGGGCTATAAAGGAACTACAGCACGGTCACATGACTTCACGTCACCACCGCTAAGCTAAAGGTGGCTAATGTTGGGCTATAAAGGAACTACAGCACGGTCACATGACTTCACGTCACCACCGCTAAGCTAAAGGTGGCTAATGTCGGGCTATAAAGGAACTACAGCACGGTCACATGACTTCACGTCACCACCGCTAAGCTACACATGGCTCATGT
>NW_011333989.1:0-1537 GCF_000735185.1 Notothenia coriiceps
TATTATTATTATTATTATTATTATTATTCCACTTCTGAGAGCCCGAACATTGACCCCCGACCCCTGACTCTTTGATTTTATAATCCACCAGAGGATCTCAGGTTGCATTCAGGCTCACATGACGTCAGCCGTGTTTCTCAGAGTCCTCAACCGTCGCCCGTATTAAACTCTTTACACAAACTGTAATGTAGAACATAAGAAATATGAAGACAAGCGTAAACAAAGACCCTGCAGGGGTTCGCTCTGTTAGCACGTTATTAACACTGCACCCCGGCTGGTTTTTACCCATAATGCAAAGCAGCATCCCTGGGTCTTTATACAGAAACAGCAGGTGTGTACTCGGTACCCATGAGCACCTGCTGGTCTCAGGTCAGTTAAGATATTAACTTGTCGTCGGTACAGAGGGAACAAAGAAAGGAGCCGAGGGGGCTTCGAGGTATTTAAAATTTCCTGTGAGAGCAGCCACTTTGTTCTCGTGATATATCTAAAGCAGTAAAAGTCATTCCAGATTAAATTCACACATTTTCAATTGATTGATGCGTGGTCACAACATCGGGTTACACTGATGCATGATGGGATTTTATTAAAAATGCATTACTGGAAAGTCAAACTGTACCCTTGCTGTAAGAAAACCATCCGAATGAAATGAAATAAATATGACCTTTAGTGAGTTGGAGACACAGTTTCAGGAAATTCAATCTAGATTATTGAGGAGATTTACAATGTATTTGATTTAAATTAGACTAAGATTTTCTTTCATTTTATACTTTTTATTCATCTTGAGTTTAGTGGCAGTTGCTCCGATTTAAAATACATCAAATAAAAAACAAAAAAATATAAAAATGCATAAGATGATGTATTTAAACTCAAAACATGTGGGTACAGATTTGCAATAAAAACATAAAATAAAAAAACAATAGAGATATTCAAATAGTTTTTTCAATAAAAGATTAAAAAAAATAGAAATAATTTAAAGTATACATTTGCACATTTTACTACAAGATACAACTTGCACATCACAATATATAAGATATCAGGGTTTAGTCTGCAACGAGTAACAGGGGCGCTGCGCCTTCTTACCAAAATGCAGATTTCCCCCGTAAAATATTAAAGTGATCTCTCTATCTACCTACCTACCTACCTACCTACCTACCTACCTACCTACCTATCTATATACCTACCTACCTACCTACCTACCTACCTACCTACCTACCTACCTACCTCCTACCTACCTACCTACCTACCTACCTACCTACCTACCTACCTACCTACCTACCTACCTACCTACCTACCTACCTACCTACCTACCTACCTACCTACCTACCTACCTACCTACCTACCTACCTACCTACCTACCTATCTATCTACCTACCTACCTACCTACCTACCTACCTACCTACCTACCTACCTATCTACCTACCTACCTATCTACCTACCTACCTACCTACCTACCTACCTACCTACCTACCTACCTACCTACCTACCGACCGACACCTACCTACCTACCTACCTACCTACCTACCTACCTACCTACCTA
>NW_011333990.1:0-6808 GCF_000735185.1 Notothenia coriiceps
AAGTAGTTTTGCCTATTAAAGGCAAGGAGATGACTTTGGTTTCTAACATGTAGATGAGGATGATGATGAGTTTGATTACTTTGATCAGATGTGTGCCAACTCACACACTTTTAGGGCTTAAGGTCCTGTCAAATCCTTATTGTGCACTATTCTCATATAGCGCACAGTTGGCAGCGTGAGAAATAAAGTCAAATCCAATTAAATTGGTTCTTATTGCTTGGATTCTTTTGCTTTACAACAAGAACAAGGCAGAACATAAATAATCAAGTTATAATAGTAAAGCTTAGAAGACAATATGATACTGCATTGTTTTAGATTAGCTATTTTTCTGTAAGTGTCTTTGGCGCATCTTACAGGAAAACCACAAATGAATTTTTAGCAGCAGTGCAGATATGTATAGCATGTTGTGCTCTCTGACTCACTACAGCTGGTTATAAGCGCCATCATTTACCACAGAGCCCGCTATTAACCTGTGAACTTCTTTATCACAGAGGATCCACCTGCAGGACCAGTGTATGCCGTGTCATTCAGAGAGGAAAGAAGAAATCCACATCTCCCCCGATTGAACTGGAACACCAGCCTGTGATGCCCCCCTTTGGTTCAGTCACATTTGAAATGAATGTTAATCTTTAAATTGGATGAAGGAACTCGTTTTTTGAAAGTACAGTGCCTCATAAATGTCTCAATATGAAATTATTTTTTTAATTGATAATCAATAAAGCAGGAGTAGGATACAAATAAATCAAATAAGTGTAAACTTCTTCCCACCCCTTTTCGGATGTGTAATTAGTATCATTTGTTATACATAATTTAGAATCAGTAATATTTTTGTATAT
Organism: Notothenia coriiceps; assembly: GCF_000735185.1. Taxonomy (NCBI): domain Eukaryota; kingdom Metazoa; phylum Chordata; class Actinopteri; order Perciformes; family Nototheniidae; genus Notothenia; species Notothenia coriiceps. The sequence goes on from NW_011333990.1 coordinate 837, forward strand.
CAATTTGACACTGCTTCATTTTGTATTGTATAATAATTCTCATGTTACATTTTTGTATTATTGTTTTACACATTTGAAATAAATCAAATCAAAACAATATCTTGATTTTACTCTTGACCAAAAGTTGATATTTTTGATTAAAAAAAAAACGGTTGCATTTGATTCTGAGATAATTGACCTCAACCTAAGCAAATTTAGTCGTGTATATTTCTCAAAAATCAGACTGAAACTAATCGAAACATCGGCTTTTTGCAATCAGTCTGCTAAGTGTACATATATTAGCTCTTCCAGAATTGTCCAGGCTGTAGAGTAGTCAAACACAGCTCACTTGTTCCTGATGTAAGCATCCAAGTGTACGATGCAAGAGGAACAAACAAAAGACCTGCTGACTCCTTAAAAGGAAGTCAAAAGGGATCAAGGACACATGCCTTCAGTGTTTGATGCAGCTGAATCCTGTGATGTGTGTTTTCTCGCTCTGCAGGTAAACCGGTGAATTCTCTGTTTGTCTCTCCGGCCGTCACACCAATCAAAAGTCTTTTGGAGCCGTACTCCAACAACCCAGCTTTCCGCATGTACCTGTACGACACCGAGGACTTCTCCATGCAGGTGAGGAGCTCCAGGGTACACAAACACAACCAGCAAACTGTTCCACCAAAATAAACAAATTTAAAGAACAAAATAAAAGCTTGTTTGAGGCCTCTAGTGCAGTGCTTCTCAAAGTGTGGTCCGTGAGCGCCCCTAGTGGTCCGTGAGTATATTGGTAAAATTTCACATTTGAAATAAATAAATAAAATTAAGTTTTCTGCGCTCTCACGGGAATATCTCAGCAAAGGAGCGAGCTTAAGTTTCACTTTTGATTGCATGATATAGCCCAGCGCAACACCTTCATCACACAAGTTGCCACTTGTTTGTACCATTTTCAGGCGATTTGTAATATGTTCTAGAAAAACGATGTGATTTTGGATATTTGTGGAGTTAGGTGGTCCGCGAGTGTTTTTTTATTGGTCAAGTGGTCCTTGGTATGAAAAAGTTTGAGAAACACTGCCTAGTGTGATCCTTTTATGTTTTTCTTATCACAATGAAACCTTATTGAGTTGAAAAGCTATTTTCTGAGATCTGAGTTTGCAGGCATTTTGACAAAATTCAGGTCCAACCAAAAATGTCTGAACTGCAATATGCACTCTTAACTTTTACTCAACCTGCAATACACTAACAGAAAACAATACAAAAGGCATAGGTAATTATTTTTGGTTTCTTTTCCCATGTTAAAAAACCTGCTTGGATCAGCTTTTTTGTTGGAAAAAAGGTTACACTAATAATAATAAAACTTTGGTAAAGGGCTTTGGTGTTATCCTTCATTTTTTTTTATAGCTTGATGAAACCTTATTTGACCTTATTCTAAAAATCAATTCTGTGTTTTCAAACATATAAAACATATTCAGGTCCAATTTTAAATGTCCTTCTTTGAAATACTTACTTAACTTTAACCAAAGACAGAAGGAAAAAAAGTCTTAAACAATACAGTAACACTTTGGTAAAGGGCTTTAGTGTTATCCTTTATTTTTTTATAACGCAATGAAACCTTGTTTGACCTTATTCTAAAAAGCAATTCTGAGTTTGCAAACATTAACAATATTCAGATCCAAATTTAAATGTCCTTCTTTGAAATACTTACTTAACTTTAACCAAAGACAGAAGGAAAAATAGTCTCTTTGATGATTCACCACGCTGTCAATCAGCTCACAATAACTGTGTTGTTGTATTCAAAAGTCTCTTTCTCTCTTTCGGCCCTTTTCTCCCTGTGAAGGACATCTGGCAGTACTTTCTGAATCTGACGGAGGCCAACGAGAGACAAAGTGCTGCGTGGAGGCGGGAGTACGTCCTGAGGGAGGCGTTCGGATTGGCCGACCTGAAGCCGCTCAGCCTTCTGAAGCTGGGTCTGAGCTTCATGGAGCAGAGCACAGCCTTCGATTCGTACTTCAAACACTTCATGGTGGGCTACGACAGTAGCTTCAGCTGCGGGGGGGCGTGTAAGATCAGCCAGGTGTGTGCCATGCTCTACCTGGACCAGCTGGCATACTCCAGATGTGTGAAGAAGGGAGGAAGGTCCAAGAGGAGGGATTCATCTCAGGGGCCACTTTTTAGATAATTCTCACTCTGCAGGAGTCATGAGAAGGGCCTTCGGGTATCAAAGCTATCCAGATTATAAACTTCCCAATTACACGAATAATAAGGTATTTCATACAGAGAACATTAAGACATATATATAGATTTAGATGTGTGGAGAAAGGAGACATTTAGATCTACATTTTGTTAAAAGAAATATATATATATCTGTTAATAATTTAGTTTTTGGGAGAAGGGGTGGGATTAAATAAGTGTAAACTTCTTCCCACCCCTTTTCGGATGTGTAATTAGGTAGATCATTTGTTTATATCATTTGTTACTGCTTAAGTTTGTACAATATCATAATTCTCATGTTTCATTTCATTATTAATATTATTGTTTTACACATTCGAAATAAATCAAATCAAAAGGGACGATGGTAGCATGGAGGGCAATCCATTCTACAATTTACTGTGTTTGTAGTGGTGGTAGTAGTAGGCGGCGGCTCAGTGGATAGTGTGCTGGACTTTGAATCAGGGGATAGCAGGTTCAAACCCCACTGCGGTCAGCATGTCGTTGTGTCCCTGAGACACTTCACTCCAAATTGCTCCTGTGGGGATTGTCCACAGAACTGAATGTATGTCAGTTGCTTATGGTAAAAGCATCTAACATGTAATGTGTAGTAGTAAGTAAACAGTTTCTCATAAAGAGGAAATACTCTGCAATAACTTTTATGGGACAATAATATCTTTCTAATCTCAGGTTTTAGACCTTTTTTAAAGTAAAACAATTCCTCTCTTACCCATCAAATCAGGAGGGATTCATCTCAGGGGCCACTTTTTAGGATATTTCTTACTCTGCAGGAATCATGAGAAGGGCCGTATACTGGCTCTGTATTTAGCTTTTACTGTTTATTTGATTAAATGTAAATGTTAGTTCCTACTGATCGGTTCCAGCCTCCAACTGGCTTTGCTGTTACCAAAAATCCATCCTACAATTTACAGTTTCTTTTCTTACTTTTCAGGCATCAAAAGTTTTCCAAACGGCATCTAGATGAACATTTGCACTGTTTCCACATTCTTCGGTTAAGGAGGGATTTATCTAAGGACTTTTTGAGTTTTGATAAAAACTATTTTTAACTTTCTGGAATAATGAATGGGACGTAGAATTTTTTGTATTAAACATGCATTTTACCTTCTGGTATCAAAGCAATCCAGATTATAAACTGCTGAATTACACAATAATTAAAAAAGTCTTCTTACTAGAGACAAGAAGACTCATTCAGTTTTTGATTTTTACTTTTTTTAACTGATACCATGAACTGCAGCTGCTGCTTAGGACTTTACATTCAGATTTCATTTGATTGCACATATTATTTTTCAGTCATTTTCACTTTTGAAAACATAGTAAACAACTGAATAACCATTTAAATATAGTGGACATACACAGATATAAGTTTTATAGACATCCTGATCATGGTTGCAACCTTAAACATGATGTCCTCTAACTCTTCTGGGAATCACCTTTCTTTAAAGGAGATCACTTTAAAGGAACGTCGATTAAAATGTACGAGTTAAGGGATTTGTCTCAGAGGTCACAATTACTTTTAATAAATATGTTTGTACTTGAATCATGAAACGGTTATAATGCACTGTTTGCATTGTGTCAACATATAATAACTATCACATGCTGTTACATAAACAATGAAACACGAGTGAAGGACATATGATCACAGAGAGGTTATTGATTTGAAATGTTATTTTTTCTACTTAATAAAGACCTTTATTCAAACACTGTGTTTAACGCCGTTCTGTCTCAGAGCTTAACCTCAGCGCTGTTGCTAGGCAGAAAGTCACAGTAAACAAACGCTGAACAGTTTCTCTCTTTTCTCAGCAAACTAACCTCAACTGACCCTCTCTGTTCAGCTTCACCATCCCATTCTCCTCCTGTTCAAACCTTCCAGAAAGTCCTCTCGTTTCTCAGCCACCAACTAAAGCATCCCCCCCTCCTCCCTCCAGCTCTTTTGTCCCCCTCCTATTGTTGATTACACGTCTCTTAAAGCTCCAGTGTTTTTATTAAAATGCATCGACTCAAGTCACCAGAAGTTGGCCTGCAATAGAAATGATCCAAATGATAGCCTGACTCATTCTAGTTTAAATCAAAGTGGGTGTGAGGTGGCAGGAAAACACATTTACACAAAATAAAACAATGTATTTTAAGACTTCACTGCATTTCTTGTAAATAATGGGATAACAATATATATTCAAAACTCTATAATTCAGAGTAAAATTACGTTATAGTTAAAGTGGAATTATAGAGTTTTGAATATATATTGTTATCCCATTATTTACAAGAAATGCAGTGAAGTCTTAAAATACATNCACACACACCCCACACACACACACACACACACACACACACACACACACACACACACACACACACACACACACACACACACACACTCAGATTCCAGCTCCACAGGAGGGGCAGTCGCTATAATGTCCTGACAGTAATCCTCAGATTAATTTACTGTGAGGCACCAGCACGCACGCACACGCACGCACACACACACACGCAGCACGCACGCACGCACGCACGCACACCCACACACTTTTTCTATCTCATTGACCCTTCAGTTACCATCTTTTCATTTAATGTTCACAACTTTTCATTTTGAAGAGGTGGAAAGTGTCTTACAAGGAAAATCCACCCCAAAACAACAGCGAAACTGTATAAAATATGTATTTAATAACTCTGATATTCTAGACGTAGGCTATGCTTACTCATTCAAATAAATGCATTTTCGATTTCACAGTAAAGTTCTCAGATTTTGTATTAGATGTTATATCATTAACGTGTGCTTTCCTCTTTATTTAATACACAAATGTCACTTGTATCCGCGCTGTGTCTTTGCTGTAACACTGTAAACATCCCTGAATACATTCACATTATTAAAACTAATCATAAACGGGTGATATCTTTAAATATACTTCGTTTTTCAGACCGTGATACCACATATAAAAGTAACCTAAATGGAGTTGGTGGAGCGGTGACCTCAGAGAGGGATTCAGAGGAGCTTAACTGTCGTTTCCGTGGAGATGGGAGTCCTCTCCATCGCCATGCCCACCAGCGGCTCCGTCGCCACGGCTACGAGCTGTCAGGCTTTCAGTGTGGAATAATAACAGCATGGGGGCACATGAGGGGAGAGACTTCACAAACAGGAGAGATTCACTGCTGCAGGAACTTTCTAAACTCGATGTCTCTCTTGTTTCTGAAGTTTAAAGAATAAGAACAACTTACGGAGAAGCAGCGTTACCTGACATTCCTGAGAAGTGCTCCTGGCATGACTTCACAGTGAAAGGAGAGCAACAAACAGAGAAACTTTGTCTCAACTAAGTCTCTTTTCTCCATCTGAAGAATGGAAAAAAAACAACTTCTAAAGATCCAACTAACTTAAAAGTAAAAACGTGATGAAATAAAAAAAAAAAAATTGAAAAGTAAAGATTTAGTTGAATCCAATAAGCTTCAAATCATGTGCATAAAAAATAAAAATTTCCAAATGTTGTTTCAAATTATTCAAGATGATGGATGATTGTAGTTTTTTAATGTTTGTTTGCTTGTTTGTTGTGGATGTGATGTTATTTAATAGTGTGCATGCCACTATTAAATAAGCAAGTCTACTCTATTAGTTTTCCTTTTATCTTTATTTCTGTAAGAATTAAATGTAGACCCTCTTCGACGAATACTGACTAAAATATTATTAAAAAATGTGGAAAAGGAATTTTAGTTTTCTTGGGATTCCGCAGAACAATTTGTATATATGTTTGGGCTGTGAACACTTTAACTATAACGTAATTTTACTC
>NW_011333991.1:0-3922 GCF_000735185.1 Notothenia coriiceps
AATTTCTTTGTTTGTTTTTTTTCATTTTTATTTTGTAATCATCTTGCGACCCCCACTTTGGGAACCCCTTCCCTAGCACATGGATAGTATGGAGGACGAGCTGTACTCCGTGTTACTGTAGCAGTGTTGGAAATTAACTTCATGCTCCCTTTTTATTTTAACCAGCCACAATTTTATCACACTTTTGTGTTACTAACTTTTTTTGGAAAGCGTTTCTCCCTAAAACAAATCACAAAAGGTCCCCTATTATACTGTTTTTCATCAATATATTATAGGTCTCAGATATATACAAAACATGTCTCTGAAGTGTTTGGCTTGAAATACCAAATAGATCATTGTAGCATCCCCTCTGTTTCAGCCCTGTTTCAAAAGTGCTGATTCTCTGTCTGTTACTTCAGATGAAAATAAGGAGCCACTCCCCACGCCCCTCTGAGAGATATTTGGTTAAAAAGAACACAATGGTGCTCTAGGAGGAGATTCAGGTGATAAGGTGGGCGGGTTACCTTGGTTGGTGATTGGCTAATGGTTACACAACCCAAAAAAATCGTTATGACATCATAAAGTGGCCAAAATCTAATCAGCTCATTTTCTGGTTTTTATATAAATGGATCAGAACAAAAAGTGGGTCAATCTTTTTCCTGAAACTTTCAGCATCTCTTTACATAGAGGGGACACATGTTTATGAGGAAAATACATGAAAAAGTGGATTTTGCATAATAGGTGACCTTTAAGAACTGCTTGTGATTCCACCAGATTTAGCACAGATTATTCCAGAAACGTTGTGAACTGATTCAAGCTCAGAAGCATAGCTTATAAAATAGTATCATACCAGTATACAATCATTTGTACAGCAAACCTCTAACCAATATGAATGATTATCAGGTATTTCTTTCCATCAACACACCTACAGATCAGCGTGAAACTCATGTGTGAAAGGGCCATACACTGTGCCAGAAAGGCAATCCAACTAGTCAACCGCACGCCACAGTGTGTGAGAGCGATCTAACAAAATCTGATCTATATGATATACATTTTCAGGCATGACAAAAGGTGTAATGAATTTCATCTCTTGTCCAATCTATGAGCCTCTTTTTATAGAAGGCGTAACACTTTACAACGTTTTTCTCATTATAGCCCACTGTTCTTTTCAGTTCAAGACGTGGACTATGGTGAAGGTGTCCTTTAAATTAAATTGATTGTGCTAAGACGACCAAGACAGAAATGTGGTTGATCAATAGCACACCTGCCTATAACAGCTTAATTGTCATGGTAGTCTTGGCAACGTGGTTATCTGTCAATACTACAAATCAATAATCAATGTTTCCGCTTAACCAACCAGTAGAAGTGAGGTTATCTCCATTTCAGTTGCTCTTTATTGGAGTTTTTTACGTGACAGAGATGTTATTTTTTTTAAGCTGAAAACACGTTAATTTGATAACAAATATTTGAGGAGTAGCTCCAGTGCTTACCCATGGGATGTCCATATGGCGTTCTGGGTGGCATGCCCATGGGCGGAGGAGGCATGCCGGGTGGTAGCGGGGCCCGGGACTGGTTTGATCCTGGGGGGGCCGGGGGGGGAGGCACCATGCCAGGAGGACCAGGAGGCATGGACATCTGAGGCATACCTGCGTTGCAGAAACAGTTAAGTGTTAATGCTCAATGCTTCCTTTGTCTTTAAAAACACTCGTTAACATGAACAAACTGTTTTAAGGACACAGATCTATTCAATGTTTAAACCAGGCTTTTTACAATCCTTTCAAAGTCAATTTAAAGCATTCTAACTAGGGCTGGGTAATATAAAAAAATCTATTACTACAATATTTAACCAAAGACCTTGATTTTGTTATAGGGGGACGATGTTGTAGGGCTGGCCATTGATGCTTTTATCAGAAACTCATTACACTGTGAGAATTTAAACAAATATTATTCAGTAATTTGGATAACATAAACAAGAGGGTAAAGTAAAAAAATATCACTTTACTTTATTGCAGCCTTTAAAAACAAAAAATCGAAATCTCACGATATTGATATGATATAATGATGTTAATATATATATATTATTAATATATAACTCAGCTCTACACAACCTTGAAAACACCTGTATAAATCTCACTTGTTTTTAGCACCTGTGGTAACTGTCAGTATACATTCCCCTATATACATAATTGCAGCCAATGTGTATACTTAATCTTTGACAAACTAGTACCTGGATGCATGCCGCCAGGGAAGGGTGGGGGTCCGGGTGGAAGCCCCCCGCCCTGTTGGCCACCTGCATTCGGAGGCATGTTCATCGAATGGGGGATTGATGGAGGCATCGATCCAGGAGGAGGGACATTAGGGAAACCAGGAGGTGGCATGCCTGCACAGAAACAAGTTGTATTTACAAGTTATTATATTGTACTAATGTACAGTGTCTTTGCTAAATATGATATGGTCCTCTCTAAGTATTTGTTGAATATTTAAAAATGTCATTAAAGAGGCTAATTTGTTAGCTGTTATGTTCACTCTTAATTCCAGACATCACCCAAGATTATACATATCGATGTAATTATCAATTACCCACACAAGAGACATCTCTTGCATTTCCTACTGGGTTTACTAGGTTGGTAATGAAACCTGTTATCTGCTCTCAGAGCACTTATAGCGTTTTAACTACTCGATAAATAATCGTTAATTAGAGACAGCTGCTGTAAATGGAATATGATTGGGTATTGCTAGTTGAAAGCCTGAAGCACTAACCATCGCCTGATGCCCCATGGCTGTAAGATTGTACTAACTAACTGTGGCCACCAAATATCTGCATGTAGGCTGCCGCCTGTGTTACATCAAGTCTCTCCTGGGAATAAGATTGCCTCTCAATGAAATTATAGTGTAACTATGTTTAACAGAATGCGACCCGAGCAACGCCCAATTTCTATTGGAATGTCCTAAATATCCCAAAACAGCGCCGGTTTGAGATGATCTTTTGTCGGATAGGTTTTTTACATTTCTGCTGCTCACTTAAAAAAGCTCTGTAATGGAAATCACCGTTTCCCCAAACGCATTATCTATAGATGGGACCGTTAGTTTTGAGCCCGCCCCGAGGTCTGTGGGGAGCAACAGCTGATACCAAAAGGCAACATTACAAGGTACCATTCACTTTACATTATGACACTTTAAAGCTATAGACTGTATATGTGTAAACTCTATTCAGGATTATGTGGGAAGGAGAGTTATAATATTATCGTGATATGTTCAAATGCAATTATGTAAAACGTAGTTTTTGGAGAGAAACTTAAATAAATATAGTTGTTTGATAGAGATTTCTTCAAAGCTAAAATAGATAATGGAGGGTGAACCTGATAACAAAACAATTTTTGCAGTGTGTGAACTATTAAAAAAACTTGAGTTTAAATGCAAATAAAAAGGTTTTTTTTGACCCAATGTAGTGCTAACTTTGTTTGACGTTATATGGGTATGATCAGTTATGGTGCAGGGCCAGGAGGTAGACCCTCCAGAAAAACGCGATTCTGCGAGCGCACAATTTACCGCATAATCAGCAAAATGGCGCAGATTTTTAAAAGGCCGCATATTTATCAAAAGGCCGCATAATGCCCGCATTTTTCCACACAAAGTTGAGGGAAAAAAAGTTAACTCGTCTTGACGTGAAGTAATGATGATGACGCGACGTCATCAGCTCGCGCATCACAGAAGGTAAACAACACCGTAGAGTGAACGTGTGGAACTCACACGAGAGAGAAAACACCAAGATGAAAAAATCTGATCCATCTCATTTACCGACGAACATTTCTACTAAAGACCGGGCAAAGCAGTACCCCGATGTCTTTCACGAAGTGGGCACCCCGTGCAACTGTGTGTTGGAGCATAAGAGAAAATCTACGGTGACGACCCACTTTGATTCATTCAAACATTCGAAAATGCT
>NW_011333992.1:0-2738 GCF_000735185.1 Notothenia coriiceps
GTACGTACGTACCGTACGACGACGTACGACTACACACGCTACACACACACACACACACACACACACACACACACACACACACACACACACACACACACACACACGCACACACACACACTTTGTATTGTATGAGAGAGGTTCCAGGTTGAATTGAGGCGAATATTTGTATTGTTCAGAGGTTGTTGTGTTTAATATTCATGAGAATATTTGTCATTGTTCCAATGATAATAAACAAACATTTGCATAAAGCATATCTGCCCACTCATATGTTGATAAGAGTATTAAAAACTTGAAAAATATCCCTCTAAGGTACATTTAGAACAGATAAAAAATTTGCGATTCATTTGCGATTAATCGCGATTAACTATGGACAATCATGCGATTAATCGCGATTAAATATTTTAATCGACTGACAGCCCTTATTTATAATACAACTGAAATGTGGTGGTTGTGATGAACAACAAGTTTTTCTTTGGAAGATACTTTTGCATTATCTCATTAAATATGCGCATATTTTAACATATTTCAGGAACCGAAATCTGAACTTTGGATAAAGCCAGGTTCAAAATTCTTGTTTCATTTCATTTCATTTGTTTTTTTATATAATCTTGCTTTGTGCAAGTGACAATTGTTGTCGTCTTCTCTGTGAACGTTTTTTTCGCCGTCCTTATGCCATTTTGAGATTAAAATTTCTAGCGGAAAGCTAACCAGGAATTGTTTTAGCACACCACGTGACGCATCTGAACGAATCACGTTGTCAGAAATTGACACCAGCCAATGAGATTTCGTTTCTTGGTTTAAGACCCCTTTGTACTTTCACGATTGGTTGCTAATACAAAGGAAATTACCATATTTGGATCTAATGAGATTGTGCAGGAGAGACGGAGCTTTCCAACGATATCTGTGATGACATGGTGCAAACAGCGGTCGCTGTACTATATGTTACTTTAGAATGCTAACTTTTGGTGAATTTAGGAGAAATCTACAGACGCAAATAGACAAACTATCGTAAAATAAACACCTAAATGTGTATATTGTACGTTTTCCTTCCAAAAGTCTGAAAGAAAACATGTTATGGAATCAGAATAGCACAAAATCTCAAAATTGACCAGTGCATGAAAAACGATGTTTTTGCCTGCCGTGTCTCGCCTTACGCTTTGACATTTGATATTACTTGTTATTTTCATATCAGTAACTTATTAAGCTGTACCCTCTCTTAACTTTCTTGAACAGAGTTGCTGCACTTGTGCATCCACGCAATGGCTGCGCTATTTATGTCGGGGACAGCTATTAGTACTAAAGCCGGCTAGCGTGGTTGTCAGAATAATGGCTATCCCCACTGAAATCTGGAGATGGAGGGCTGGGTCCAGATTTATGGGGAAAGAAAAAGCTGGGTTTCCTCCCTCTCATCACTGTGTAATATTGGACAAGCTAACGGCGTGAGCCAGGTTTCAGACGGAATATCTGGAATGTAGTTTAACGTGCTTTACAGTAACATGGCTGCACCAGGATATATATGAGCATAACGTTTCCATCGATGGCTTCCGGGTTGCTTGGGCGGCGTTTAACTCAACGTTTCCTTTGATGGTTCCGGATTATTCGGGCAGACAAGGATGGCAACGACAGCTTCACCGTTTCTTCACAGTGAGCCTGAGTCTTCATCATGAGTATGAGTCTGAGTCTTCATCATGTCTTCACCATGAGCCTGAGTCTTTATAATTTCTTCACCATGAGCCTGAGTCTTCATCATGTGCCTGAGTCTTCATCATGTCTTCACCATGAGCCTGAGTCTTCATCATGTCTTCATTTTTTTTTTATTTAACCAGATAAAAGCATTGAGATAAAATCTCATTTACAATGCTGACCTGGCCAAGAAGGTAGCAACGTTATACATTCTAACACATAACACAGACATATAAAATACAGAGAACATAACTAAGTAAACAAAAGACGAAAAGCATTCACTACATTGTGCACATTTGGGACAGTAAGAAAGGTACACTACTTATTACTGCAAGAGCAGCTGGTGGTAAGGACCTCAGACAACTTCAATTTAAAAGAGGCTATAGGGACAAGTGCCATCAGTTTGAGGCTTGAGTGAAGGTCATTCCAAGACCAAGGACCATAATAAATAAGCCTCAGTCCGCACAGCAGGTACCTGGAACCGTATCCAGGCACTGGTTCTGAGGTTGTAAGAGTCACAAACTGGAACAAATCTGGCACATATATACAGTGGAAGCTTACCTAAAATGGCTTTATGCAATCATTTTTACTTTCGTTGCAGTTGTATGTCTTAAGTGTGATTTGGCTTGCTTTTATTTTGAAGGCGAGTTTACGCTGTTAACAGGAAGTTGTTGTTGCTATGGAAACAAGAAACATTTCACAGCGGGCGGAACTTGTCATAAAGTCCGTGATAATAAAGCCCACCCATTTAGAGGGAAGATATGATTGGTCAATTGTACTTTAATTTGACATTACTCTCTCGTTCAGTTACTATAGCTGGGCCCTCTGTGAATTGATAGCTTGACGTCCAACAGCTCCTGTCTCCACCTCGCAGAGACGAGCTTCTTTCATTTAACCCTTCACATTCAAACAGAGACTGAATAGGCTGATTCAAAGGATTTATTTCTTTGGAAATGTTATTTTAAATACAATTTAATCAAGTTATTTTTAGGTAAGAAACCTATGACAAATATTACTAAAAACATATTTAAAAAAATAATATATAAAGAAAAATA
>NW_011333993.1:0-3342 GCF_000735185.1 Notothenia coriiceps
CCCACATTTGAGCTGGAGGAAATGATCCTGGAGTCCAAACCGCTTCACAAGAAGAAGAAAAGGCTTGCTAGAAAAACCAAGGACCAGGGATCAGATGGCTCCCCACAGGTAAGGTGCTGGGAAAATACTGAATGTGTTCTTCCAATATCAGAGTAGCACATGATAACAAAGGCCCTACGTAGCTGTGTACGTAACAGGATGTATGATTACCTAGAAGAGCATCAGGACACACTGTTTTAGGCATGATAGCTATGCGACAACCATTAACATGATGATTCCGCCTCTATGGAGTCAGACATATGACTGTCATGTTTATTGGTTACGCAGGCCTTAGCTAATCTGAACAAAAAATTGAATACTGCTTTGAACCGGTATTCTCCATCTTGTGACTGTGTAACACCCTCTCTTGTATACAGTATAAGCATGTCAAGGACACTATTCAGGGAACTATTTGTCCCATGCAGCACTGTGTGTGATGATAGTTCCATTCTTGCAAGGATAATAAATACATGTATCCTGATATTGAAGACCAAGCCGGTGACGAGTGATATTTTTCCTAACAACTCCACAACATTTACTTTGTACCTTTGGTTACTTCACAGATGTGGATGAATGATGTGAAATATAATCAAGTGTTAAATCAGACTTTAGTTCCACCTGGAGTAAATTCACAAGCTACCCTGCAGTATACAAAGTCATTCAAACTAGCTGCACCTTTACCAGCTTTAATGATCAATCATTATAAAACACATCATATATATTATTCTGAAATAGACCAATCGGCACAATGACTACTTTTAGTACTTTAAGTTTATTTAGATGCTAATACTTTTGTACTTTTACTTGAGTAACATTTTGCATGCAGGACTTTTACTGTAACAGAGTATTCCTACACTCTGGTACTTCTAATTAAGTACAAGATCTGAGTACTTCCCCATCTGCATAATGTAGAGTAGCAGTCATAGCTACACCCGCTTGCAGTACAAATACTTCCTCCCTCAGTTTGAAGGCCAGTTTAAGCTGTGTGGAAGCAGATGGGACAACATGTTGATCAATATCCTTAGACCAGTTTTGTCTTCTCATATCTCTCGATGACAGAGAAAGAAAACTGCGTTGGTCTTGATGTGTTTTGTAGCAATCACCATTTACAATTTTTTTTTTGTTGATATATTTAAAAATATGGTCTGAGCATAATTTTACAGATTGACAATTATATTTAATTTCATATTAAAACAAAGGCTGCTGCTGTTACAAAAGAAACATAATGTAAATAAATGAAAACAAACAGTTCTTCAGTACATACTGTATTCTTTATTGAATGAAGCAAAAAAGAATAAAGAGAATTTCAATCCCCTATTATGAAAATAAATAAATCATTTTCTTTGTCTCACAGAAGCCCAGAACACATTTGCAGCAGCTGATTTCCTCTTGTCATTTTATTTTTAAAAAACCAGGCGATTTTATTTCCCGCTGACAAGAGTTCATTCAGCTGAAACACGAAGTAGTAAATAATAAAAACATGAGACGCTCGGTTTTGGCACGAGATAAACGCTCGCGAGAGATAAGAGAGAGAGCTAAAGAAAAGAAGCAGAGGGATTAAATCATATTCAGCAGTGCATTTGGTTGAGCTCATGTAGGGACACCTGATGGCACAGACCTCCGCCATTTTATTCCCCAAAAATCCTTTGTCAAAGTAAAACATTAAAATCTCAATGTGCAAGTTAAGCGCTGCCATGGTGACTAGTTACAGACTTGTTCTTCAACATACCTGCTGAAAGGCAAGAAAACCCTCTACCTGCTGTAGAGATTCCACTTTCACTGTACCAGCTAGCCGCATTCCCATTGGCTTTCAACAGGGAGCGCTACATATGCTAATGAGCATTTATGTTAAACTAAAAGTAAAATGTTTCCTGCAACGCTTCAGGGGAAGTAGAGATGATGGTGATGATGACGTAATGACTGCTGACCTGCTGTTACACAATACAGCTGGAGTGTGTGTGGACGGAGGAAGGTGTGTGTGTGTGTGTGTGTGTGTGTGTGTGTGTGTGTGTTTGACCTTTAAACTCAGGTTCAGGCTTCACTCCACCACAGTCAACTTTTTATTTTCAGTTTGTTTCATGTTGGCTAAAATGTCTTCATGTCTTGACTGCAGAACAGAGAGAAAAAGACCCAAACTTCTGTTGTTACACAGCACCAGACCTTGTTCAATATGTCGCTGATTTAAGAGCACTATCTTGTAGTTCTTGCATTGCTAGATCAGCGTTTCTAATATATTGAATTGACAGTGAATTGAAAGCAACAGGAGCTTTATCATCTGTTGCATTTTCTCTCAATGACATCTCTGTCCATCTTTAGACTCGGTATATCATGTATTACTCAAGTTTAGATGCTTGAGTATCAAATACTTTGTATCAGTAGTAGTCTGTGTTAAAGCAACATGTTGTGTTGCTGTAGTGGAGCTGAGTGCTGCTGTAGTACTGAACAGTGCACAGTACTTACTGCACTGACAGTTCATGTCTTTACTGCAGTAGTACATTGTGTACTTCAGTAGTACACTTATATACTACGAATAGAATAATAACACAATGCGTCTGCTACAATAATACCAAATACAGATACCATAATGTACACATTGCAGGTCGGTCTCAGGTTACTGGAATAAGATGTCGGAGTAACAATGAATTTCTTCAGAGAAAACGTGGAGATTCTCTGATATCAAAGTGGTACATTTACAAAGAAAAATGTTATATTCCCCGAAGATATAAAGTTAAGGAGAAAAACTTGAATATACTCTGAGATAATAAATGTATATATTCGCAAGAAAATCTGGAATATTCCGGAATATTAAGGAATATATATATATTTTTCCCATACAAAGTCCCCAATAAGTTGTATCAATTTCTGCAGTTTTTAAACTGTAAAATTAGTGATGATCTTTATGAAGTACACTGTGTACTTTGTAATATGCAGTACATGTGTACTAAGTATTTCTCCATGTTTGGAGAATCTGCAGTGTGCTGTAATTGTAGAAGTACGCAAATGTATTATTAGCATATGCAGTATTACAATGTGTGTGTGAGTGTGTGTGTTGATGCAGCGAAAGTGTCAACACTGAATCCAGGAGGGTTGGGGGTCAAAGGTCAGACAGGTGAAGGTTTATTCCAGGTGTTGCAGGTCACAGGTCACAGGTCTACTGCTGGTCTTTGAACGCGTCCAGGCCGAAGGCGTTGTCCAGTAAGCGCTTCAGCTCCATCAGGTGAGCCTTCTTGTTTCCTGTCGCTGGGGCGGCAGCGGGGCCTCTGCCAGCATACCTGAAGAGAGAGAGAGAGAGAGAGGGGGGGG
>NW_011333993.1:3363-3641 GCF_000735185.1 Notothenia coriiceps
TCAAAGGTCAAATGACCTGAGCTGACACTTGGGTTGCCGTAAAATTCTGAGTTCAGCTTAGGAAGGTTCCTAACTGAGTGAAATGACCCTGAGGTACCTCAGTGGCAGCCATGATAAGAGCGTAATGCTCTAGAGCAGGGGTTCCCAAACTTTTCAGCCCGCGAACCCCAAAATAACAGTGCCAGAGACTGGGGGGTGCTAGTGAAATAATTTCAGGGAAAAAAAAGAAAAGGTTTGAGAAACACTGCGCTAGTGGATTGTCAAAGAAAAAATGTCTA
>NW_011333993.1:3687-17999 GCF_000735185.1 Notothenia coriiceps
TTTTTTTTTTTTTTTTTTCCATTTTTATTTTGTAATCATCTCGCGACGCATCCCCCACTTTGGGAACCCCTGCTCTAGAGCAGGGGTTCCCAACTTCTTTCAGTCAGGCCCCCCTTGTGTAATTGAAAATATTTTCGAGCCCTCCATCATCCGGTTCCCACCGAGATTGGTAGAATTAAATTGTATATAGTTGTACAAACATTACATTTTCTCTGCTAACAATAACAAGACATAAAAGATCCAACTAGAATTTTATATTTTATTATGGATTGAAAATGAACAAAAGTGCTTGTATTGGCAGATGATCCTGTGCCACTGTGAAATAATGAGGCCTAATTGAAACAATTATAAATACTTTTTATCGATCCGGATCTTTAACAGTATTTTTACAAGTTATTTTTGTAATTTTTTAGGGGAAAAACTAAACAAATTAGAAACAGAATTCACATTGATTAATTGTATGTATAGTGTCGATTATGTACTTATTTTGAGGTACTTAAGTATTTCCACTTTTGCTTCTTTGTAATTCTGCTCCTCTACAGTCCAGAGGTAAACTGTGTACTTTTACTGCACTACATGTATTATAATACCTTTAGTTACTTTACAGATCTGGATGAATGATGTGAAATATAATCAAGTCTTAAATCAGAATTTAGTTCCACCTGGAGTAAATTCACAAGCTACCCTGCACTACTTTCACTTAAGTACTTGATCTGAGTACTTCTCCCACCTTACACGTAATTAGGGCAACAGAACTCCGAGTTAAGGAAGTTGAAAACGGTGCATTTCTCCGTATGAATATGATGCCTTTTGGCCAGCTGGTGGAAAGATTGCTCGTGTTTCCGTGAAAATACTTGTGGCAAACGAGGATTGACCACATTGAGCTCTGTAGATTGGATTGTCACTTTTGAACGCTATGTCCTCCACCGGCGGATCTCTGTGTGCACAGTGCTGCAGCAGTGCAGCGAGTGTGTGAGGCCCCGCCCCCCACAAAGACGAGAGAGAGAGAGATCTCCGCACCGAACACGTTAGATGTCAAGAGAGATGTATGCCTCATCAAACTTTGTTGATTTGGGCATTATAGCTGAAAGGCTTGTCGTGGGCTTTTCCACTTTTCTTTTAACTGCCGGTTGTGTTACAAATGTGTCAATTTAATAGGTTTTACGAGCAAACAATCTTCTTCCCAAGCTTCACGCGCCCCCCACCCCCCTGTAATAGCGCAGCCCCCCAGGTTGGGAAGCAGGGCCTGCCAACCCTCCCGATTTTCGCGGGAGACTCCCGATTTCATAGCCCTCTCCCGGTTTCCTCCCGTGCCTGTGGTCATATTTCTCCCGCATTTCTCCCAATTTCTGACAAAATCAGATTTATTCACGACTGTTTCCACTCGGAATTTAATACAGCTACACCATTGTTTGGTTTCCATTGTAGCGCGTCTCTTTAGTAGCGCGCGCAACTGAAAGTCTAGAGGGTGAGGCAGATAGTCACAGAAAACAGAACAAGAATCGACAACTCAAACCTCTGCTCACTCCTTTCCTGTAAAATACAGGTCCAGCCCACACATATGCTCCATCAAGGATGGTTCGACAGGCCGCAAGGCAGTGCACTTACAACTACAATTAAAACTGCGGTCGCACTTGTGCGCGCAGTGATGAGCGGGCCCTCACGTCCGTGCGCCTGTCGGGGAGGGCAGCCGGTCGTCCCGGCGTCAAGCAGACGCGCGCGAGTCCTCGGAAATGAGTTGTTTGTCATTTCTCAAATTTTTGCGTCCCAGGTCCTCCGGCATCGACCCGGAAACGGATGTTGGCGCGCCGTCTCGAAGGAAAACAAATTTCTCTAAAGGCTCGTCGAGGATCAATATTCGAGGAGGCTGTCTGGAGGTGCCGTAACCGAGGATACACTGATTTAGAGGACAGAGGAGTCTCTCTGGAGGAGCTATAACCGAGGGTACAACGATATAGAGAAGAGAGGAGAGAGGAGTCTCTCTGGAGGAGCTATAACCGAGGGATGTATCCTCCGGAGTCGATTTCAGCCAACAGTGATGTTTAAAAGAGGCGTGACGCATGGCTGGACTTATGTCAACGAAGCACAGCTCTGCAAACTGTTCCCGTTGTGATTATAAGTTATTCAAGATGATCAAATGTGCATCAGACTTTCTGCCCTTTACCGTTTGTTTGTTTACTCACTAATCACATCTCCCCTGGATGTTAGGTTATGCTTTCATTGTGAGGCGATGTTTACAGTGAGAACAGCTGCTGAGGTCAGTGCAGAAAGCAGAACAGTGTGTATAATATATATCGCTCAATAATATATGTAACAGGCCTACATTTCACACTTTAGGAGATATCTACAAATAAACTGTAGATATTTTTCATGAAACCATATAGTGCTTCACATAATAAAATATACAAGGGCTGTAGCCTGATATTTAGTTATGCTTTAGGAGCTGTTTGTGTTTGTTGTACAATGTGTAGATGTGGTTGTGTGGTTGTGTGGTTGTGTGTGCCTGCCTGCCTGCCTGCCTGCCTGCCTGCCTGCCTGCCTGCCTGTCTGTCTGTCTGTCTGTCTGTCTGTCTGTGTGTGTGTGTGTGTGTGAGAGAGAGTTGAAGGTGCAGGTAGACAGGCGGGTCTCAGTAGCTTAAAGGGGACCTATCATGCTATATTTGAATAATATCTTGTAGGGCCATACCTATATAAGGTATATTTATAAGTTTTCTTTTTCAAAATACCAAACAGACCATGCATTTTAGCCATGCCTCATTTTGCCTCACTCCAGCTCTCAAAATTGCCAGCTTTCTGGGGGGCGGGGCTAATGAAAAGCAATTTGAAATATGTGTGCAATCATAATAGCAATGTGTATACAGCGTTTCGTGAATATCGGAAAAACTATATGCAAACAGTTTGGAGCAATTTGCGACATGTAAATCGTCAAAAATGGTGTATTCGCTGTTAGCTTACGACCTCCACGAGTGATTTTTCAAAAATGTGCTCCACAATTAAGTATCATATTGGATAGGGGCTGAACTTGTCCTGGATTGGAATTTTTTCGATCATTCCCCTAGGAGGAGTTGGCAAGAATGTGCTTAAAATGGCTGAAAAACGCACATTTTTCAAAATGGCCGACTTCCTGGGGGCGGGGCTAATGGAAGGCAATTTGAAATATGTGTGCAATCATAATAGTAATGTGTGTTCAGCGTTTCGTGAATATCGGAAAAACTATATGCGAGCAGTTTGGAGCAATTTGCGCCATGTAAATCGTCAAAAATGGTGTATTCGCTGTTAGCTTACGACCTCCACGAGTGATTTTTCAAAAATGTGCTCCTCAATTTAGCATCATATTGGATAGGGGCTGAACTTGTCCTGGACTGGAATTTTTCCGATCATTCCCCTAGGAGCAGTTTGCAAGAATGTGCTTAAAATGGCTGAAAAACGGCCAACTTTTTGGGGGGCGGGGCTAATGGAATCTATTTACAAATATGTCCGCAATTCCATGAGGAATGTCTGTGCCAAAAATCGTGAAGTTCTAAGAAACTATATGTGACTACCACACAATAGGGGGCGCTAATGAGCAGCTTTTTTGAAAAATTACGTTTTTTTTTTTACATTCTCGAAAAGGTCGTGGGCTCTGACGTGTGTCCCAAGTTTTGCGTCCGAAGCTCATTTTATACTATCGCAATTTTAAAAAAATGTATAGGCCACGCCCACATTCTGAATTTTTTTGCAACACTTTAAATCTGAGTTTGTAGTCATCCTGAGAGTATGTCTAACATTTTTTTTAAATAATTAGTCCATCCGCTCTTGAATTATAAATTGGTGGTGTTTTTGGCGCCCCCTATAGTCCAAAATGAAAATGCTTTGGTGTGCCTATTCCCCAAGACAGTCTGAACCTATCTGAAAATTGAAATTTAAGTTGGTTTACCTTGGTTGGTGATTGGCTAATGGTTACACAAGATTGTTATGAAATCATAAAGTGGCCAAAATCTGATCAGCTCATTTTCAGACAGGTTTTAATATAAATGGATCAGGACAAAAAGAGAGAGAATCTTTGTTCCTGAAACTTTCAGAGTCCATTCACACAGAGGGGACACATGTTGATGTAGAAGAAACATGAAAAAGTGGAATTTGCGTAATAGGTAGGGAATGCTCCGATCGATCGGCCGATATTCACTCTCGGCCGATCGATCGGTGCTCTCTATAAAGGCCGACCAGGAGAGCCGATCGCATGACGTAAAATACATGACACTTTTCTCTGTGCGCGGCAAAACAAGCTCGCCAAAATGGCTTCACCGGTCTGGCATTATATGAAGGTGTCCGAGAAAGACAGTAAAATAGCTCTATGCAACGTGTGTGAAGCAGACATCCTGCAGCTCCGCCTGCTGAGACGGACCGGACTCTAAGAGTTAGACCTAACACACTTAGCTATTTTATCTACCTCTGGAACAAGCTAAACTAGTTATACATATATTTATTCTTCACTGTCGGGTCACTCATTACTGGATCAATGAGCTGCATGAGATACTGACGGGCTGTCAGGAGAGAGAGAGAGAGAGAGAGAGAGAGAGAGAGAAAGAGAGAGCTTCCGCTCATGTTATTATCCAAAGTTAATGTAAACTTGAATAATGTACTTCATTAATAATTATGTTGGTTGTTTGTGGAAGCGCCAGTGAATGAGCCCCATTAACTGAGTTTTAAACATCACTTTAAATGGAAGATCCCCATAGGCCCCGCCCACTCGATCGGATCGGCCGATACTGATTCCGGCGATCGGCACCAAAATTGGCGATCGGAGCATCCCTAATAATAGGTGACCTTTAAAGTTACTCACCATTCCAGCGTTCACACAAACAACAGATCTTAAGTTACGATGCTTATTAAGAGTTGTAAGTCTTATGCTGTAACTTGCTAGTGCAAAAATATGTTAAACCAAAAGGCGAAGTATGAAGGCTATCCTAATTACTGTAAAATGAAAACAAATGTGAGTAGTGAGTTTTGTAGCGTTTAAGCCATTCTTCTTTTACTCAACTTGTTTGAATGGTGATATGCACGTAGCAGATGTGTAGGCCTAACAAGTATTATTTATCAATTTGATTTATATATTTTCCTACAGTTATACTAATTGTGTTTCATGTTGATAAAATGAGTGGAGAGAGAGCAACTCACTTGTTTAACCCTTAATTTGAATTCAAACCTTGGTAATAAAGATTATCTGCATGAGCCTCACCATCTAACAAAACATGTTGTGGCAGTTCTGTGCTCTTACGAGTGACGTTAAGCTTCCGGTAAACTATATAACCAAATCGTTATTACTAACTAATTAAAAAAAGGTTAATAAAATGTGTCTCCCCAAATCTTAGCATTTTGAAGACTTTTGAAAGGTTGATTTAAGACATTTAAACAGCAAGGTATCCAGCCCCCTGCTCATATGGAGGATGGGGATGCTCACCACACAGGTTTGGCTCTCTGGGTGGTGGTCCTGATGCGGGGCTTCACGTAGTCGTAGTAACCCTGGTTCTTGTGCTCCTCCTGACACCACACCAGGTCAGCATTGGCATAAAGCTCCGACTCGGCCTTCACCTGGTCGAAGGGGAACGGGGACAGCTGGAGGGAAGAAAGGGAAACACATTTTAAAGTAATGTACCGAACAATTAAACATGTTTTTGGAAGAATTAACTAAATGCTACGACTCCACCGAGACACACATCAACACTGGTGTTAAATTGCCTCTTCTTACTCAAATGTATTAAAATAAATTGTTGTTTCATGGGTTAAAAAATGGCCTGAAATCAGCCCTGAACCTTGAAGTTTCAATGCTGACAAAGTCAGGTCATAAAATCTATATGCAAAAAAGATTATTAACGCCCTCAAAATCAGAGGGGGAGGTCACTGAGCAACTCATCCTTAAACGTCCCCCCCTCATAGGGTGACCAGGTGCCAACAAGCCACATGTGGGACAAAGAGTATGTTTGTGTGGGACATGTTACTGTGATGCTAAGAGGTTGATAAGATTTCAATATAATGTCCATCTAACCCTTGAAAATAAACATTTCTATTAGCTTAAAAATATTTATAGCAAAGCTTTACTATAGGTTGATTTGTTTGCATAGTAAAGTAAAGGCATGATTGTATAAAGCTCTCTGGGAATCGCCCTCACCGGCTATTCAGACAGCCAAATCTGACCGACGGGCCGGGCCAGCAGCAGATCGGTGAACACATTTTTAGCTGTCCACTCCTCATTATACACTCGGCACTCATTGTCGACTTTTCTTTTCTCTGGTCCACTCATTGTTACAGATGCAGGTTCAAAGGGGAATTAGGTTAAAAGGTGTGTGTGTGTGTGTGTGTGTGTGTGTGTGCTTGTGTGTGTGTGTGTGTGTGTGTGTGTGTACCTGTTCCATGCGGGCGATGGCCACAGTAGACTCCATGTCTCTGTTCTTCCTCTCTTTTACCAGCTCGTAGTAAATCTTTCCTGTGCAGAAGATCAGGCGCTTCACCTCCTCCGGGCTCTGCGACGCTAAGCCTCCCTCTGGGATCAGCCTCTGGAACTGAGTGCCTGCAGGAGATACACTGAAGGTCACACTGAACCCTTTGAAAGATTATTTTTATTATGATCAATTATGATTATAATGGTACCAGGAAGCATCATGTCAAAGCTGGATCTGGCTTCTGGGAGACGCAGCAGAGATTTGGGAGTGAAGACAATCAGCTGGAGGGACAAACAGGACGTTTATCAGGTCAAATCGTCATTTCACAACCTAACTGAAGTATCAAGAGTATACAGAGACAGTTTTTCAAAAGTGAATAGAATAGGATAGAAGAAGAAGATGAATAGGATTAGGGGATAGGAGAGGATGAAGAGGAGAAATAGGAGGAGGAAGAGCGAGTGCTCGTATATATTCAGACCGCCATGAGTGTGTGTGTGTGTGTGTGTGTGTGTGTGTGTATGTGTGTGTGTGTGTGTGTGTGTGTGTGTGTCTCACAGGCTTTCTGAATGGCAGAAGGATCTGTCGTCTGAGGACATGGAAGTAGTTTCCAGGAGACGAACAGTTCACCACGATCCAGTTACAGTCGTAGAGCTGACGCACCGCAAAGTCCTCTGTGAGGCTCTGAGAGAGGGGGAGAGGAATTGCTTTAACAATCATATACAAAAGAAATACTTGCAACATAAATAATTAAGCCTTAAAGTATAGCTGCTATAGAGATTCCTCTTCAGGCTGTACATCAGTTATCCATCCTAAACTCTTGGTAATGACGGGTTGCCGTGCAGCTGCGATGTGATTTTTGAAAATGGTGTCTGACTTCGTCTTGGAGAAATTACCTGCTAGAAATATGCAGAACAAATCTCACATGTCCAACAACGTATGACCTGCAGCAGCGATTCTTTTGTCTTAGGAAACTGTCCTATTTTGACATTGACAATACCACGACGTTCACGTTTTATCGTGTCAATTCTGTCTTTTTCTTTAATGTCATGGTTTGGTAACTTGTCCTAAAGAGCAGAAACTCTCTCAGTGAGATCATAATGAGATGCAATGTCTAAATAAATGAGATATTGAAATTAGCTGGGAAAACACATTTTGAACTAGCTTTTAGATTTTTCAACTCATTTATTTATTAACTTTCTGGATTACTCATGTTTGTACAATTGGTTTGGAAATGTTTTTTGATATGATGGAGCAGAGGGTTCTGTTTTAGAGATTTGCTTGCTACCATGTTATTTTGGAATTTGTGTCATAAAGGATCCCTTGTCTTTTACCTGAAAACAAAATCTACCTACCTATAAATAAATAACCTTCCATATTAAAAATAAACACACATAATGTTAATCCCTTCAGAAATCTGAATAGTGAGACGGTGATCTCGTCCCAATGTGGGATTCAGGTACGACAGGGCCTTCAGAATAGTCGTGGCACACATGTGACATAAGCAGTTATATTAAAGGATTCTGAATAAACTACAGTACCACACTAATCGTACAGTGGACGGAGGAGCAATATGTTACAAGGCTGATCACTAACACCAGCACTTACAATTTGTCTTTTTGAAGTGACTATATCTGCACTTGTCTTGTTGTTCTGAGTCAGTATCTTTATGGTTTATTGCACTGATAAAAGCTTCAGCTAAATGTAATGTTATAATAATAATACTACTACATGGGATTTGTATAGCGCTTTTCCTAATGTTCAAAGAAGCTTATGTATTAAAAAGAGGACTGTTGTGATCTCAAAGTGCTCAGAAGCCAAAACAGCAGTTTTACCGGCATGACGTCGGGGTCGTCGTTGCACATCTGGAGGAATCTCTCTGGACGAGCTGAAGAATGTTCCGGACCCTGTGGACACAAACAAGCCATCACACACTTATACACACGCTACACCAGGGGTGGGCAAACTTTTTGGCTCGGGGGCCACTATGAGTTTTAAAATGTAACAGACGGGCCGGGCCAGTAGCAAATCGGTGAAAAAATGTTTAGCCGTCCACTCCTCATTAAACACTCGGCACTCATTGTCGACTTACAGATGCAGGTTCAAAGGTGAATTAGGTTCAAAGGTGAATTATTGCGTCATCGTTTACGTCCTGACGTAACCGTTTATGTGCCTTCTCATGACCCACACAGCGTTTTACGTCGCTGATTTTCTCCGCAACACCGCTCACAACAACATCAATAGAGGACTGCGTCGGGTAGTTTTTAATCATACGAAGCCAGATTCAATTAAAGAACTTCTCCAACCATATACCTTTCTCCAGAGTGCCGTGGTGCATTGTTTATTAATGTGGTTCAGCGGGATTACCGCCCGCTGCTGTCCTGCTCATGCACCGAAGTTTAGTCTACTCTACTGTTAACTCGCGGCAGCGGCCGCTGTAAAGTCTTCACTGTCCGACTGTCACACAAGCAGCTGATAAATATCCCCCTTCCCCATCAGTGAATGTGTTTCAGTGAGAATTGACGCTGTTTGGCATCTCAACGCTGTTATGAAAGTTTCTCTGGCATTCTACAGGTGATGTTAGCATAGCAACCAAAGCTAATCAGACCATCTTGACTACTTGTTGCAAAATAAACAGAATCACACTAAGCTGGTTAGTGTTGCCTGACTTTATATAAGTGTTTTTTATAAGTGTGTGGTCAGGTTCTAGTCACCTTTCTCAGCGCTACTGCCTGTTACAACTTGTATTCGCTGTAGTGTATTAACCGTGTTATTGCTCAGGTTAATCTTGAACCCCTCCAATGTAAGCGTGACATATTTGGTTCTTAGATCTTGCCGGGTTGCCGACTCCAACAAAGGTCAATTGTGTCTAGAGTGCGCCATCTAGTGGGATCAACTGAAATGCCGGGTATTGCAGGAAAAAGGCTAAATGAATGTCTTTTTGGACAATTTTGTACCAATATTCGGCGGGCCGGATTCAAAAGCCCAACGGGCCGTATATGGCCTTAGTTTGCCCATGCATGCTCTGGATGCAGCTTTAAAAGTCCAATGTCATGCTTTTCTGGTTATTACCCGTCCCCTTGTGTGTTATGAAGGTTTTTCTGTATGTAAACGGTCTGCAGAGTCACAAACCCTGAAAGTACACCCTGTAGCGAGTAAAACTCTAACACAGAAAATACTATGCTGCCCCAGAACGCCTCGTTGGAGATTTCTCTTTTTCCATTTGTTTCTTCTTGGGTATAGTGACGTATTGGGTATAGTGACGTAACAACTTCCTCACACACACACACACAATCTTTTCTCAGCTGCAGTTCCGCGGATTTCTCAGCCTGAGACAGCGGGACGCGGCCTGAACACAATCCACTGGGTTTCGCTCTGTCTCACAGACCCCAAGCAGCAACCAGGAAACGACACCAGTAAGCCAGCTCCATAGCCGCAGGAAGTCATTTTACTTAAGGGGTGCGGCGAACTGTGCTCCAGCAGTGAGTCTCCCGCAACGTCCCGCCAACACGGCACCCAGACCCCACGCAGCATTCTCATCTGTTTGTCATTACTGGTGTCATTTTCTGGTTGCTAAGGCCATTGTAACACATAATCACTGATGTTCCGCTGTAACGGTGGTGGACTCATCAGAACAGAGTAGGCGAGCTGACCAATCAGAGCACACTGGGCTCATAGGGAGGGGGGGCAGGAGCTCCAACAAGCCGTTTAGGACAGAGAGTGAATACACATACTATACAGAGATGCTGTATGAGAAACCAATGTGATTTTGGAAAATTGCACAATGTAAATCTACTTCAGTAGACCTCAACAATGGAATTATGATCAGTAGAAATGGCCATGACATGGGACCTTTAAAGTTGGATGAAGGTCCTGGTATCATATGAAACATGAGGAATCCATTGGTACCAGGTCCGGATAGCTTGTCGGGAGGGGGCTAAATAACGCCCCTACATCTGGTTCAATGCTGGGGAGGGAGAACTGGCAGGGCCAATAGAGTGGTGCAGGAATCATTTACTTAAACCCGGAAACTAGTTTGCAATGAATCTTCCAGTTCCCTGTTCAAGTCAGCTTTATTGCGAAATGTTTTTTGTTAGATGCCAGAAATAAGGAATTAAAAATCACAATTTTTGTTGATATGTTCCTCTTTATGATAGGAGTTAAACAACTTATATTTTCCACTTAAAGATCACGGATACATTTAAAGTATTACAGTGACGTATTTAAAAATTACGTCTTAAACATTGTTGTTATTAATGCTAGCCTGCCATTTTATTTAAAACATGTTTATAATTGTAGTTTTTTAAAAACATTATTGTTGGGTATATTCTTCCAGTTAAATTGGAATTAATGACTGATTTCCTTTTGTCTTATCACTGAACTTATATCTTTTTTGCAATATAGCATAGTAAAAGTATTATTATATTTATGTTTATCAGCCTGTAGTCTCAGACATAATGTCTACACCACGCACGTACGCGTGCGTGCGTGCGTGCGTGTTCCTCACCATGCCCTCCATGCCGTGCGGCAGCAGCAGCACGATGCCGTTCTGCCGGACCCACTTGGCCTGCCCGGGACAGATGAACTGGTCGATGATGCACTGGGCCGTGTTGTGGAAGTCTCCGAACTGAGCCTCCCACAGGATCAGAGCGTTGGGACTCGCCATCGCAAAACCCAACTCGAAGCCTACAGACACACACAACAGAAAATATAGACATTTATGCTGTTAATCTGCAGACAGAAGACTAGTCCAGTTTTCCTATATTCATCAGTGGTGAAAGAAGTACTCATATGTTGTACTTAAGTAAAAGTAGAAGTACCAGAGTGTACGAATACTATGTCACAAGTAAAAGTCCTGCATTGCAAATGTTACTTAAGTAAAAATACAAAAGTATTGTGTTCTCAAAGCTGGTAAAGGTGCAGCTAGTTTGAATGACTTTGTATACTGCAGGGTAGCTTGTGAATTGACTCCAGGTGGAACTACAGTCTGATTTAACACTTGATTATATTTCATCATTAATCCAATTCTGTAAAGTAAGTACACGATGCATCTGAATGGTAGTGGGGTAGAAGTACAAAGTAGCAAAATAAGAATTAAATACTCCAGTAAAGTACTAGTATCTCAGTGTACTTGAGTAAACTAAGTACCTAGTTACTTTACAGCACTGATATTCATGCACACCGTGACATGCCTTTTTGCCCAATTGAACCAGTAATTCAATGATAACTATGTTTTATTTATTGAAACCTATAGCCAGTGAAGGGCCTGCTTACATGCCCACAGATTCAGTGTAAACACCAAATGTGGCCTTGGATGCTCGGATTCCTTTTGTGCAGTTAGCACGACAGTCGTAATTATGGAGCTAATTTCCTGCCATAACTCCTCAAACAAACTGAACACGTTTTACAAATGCCTCACTCACAAACACAGTGTCATGTTTCAGAAACAAATACAGCACAGGTATTACAAGTGCAGTAAGAAGTTTTCTACAAGTATAAACAAATAAACACTAGAGGCAAAATGTCTAAAGAAACAACATTCAAACAGAGGGGGTTGAGCAGAGCAGGTAACAGCCCCTGCCAGTCTGATGACAGCCTCTTTCGCGATCCGATAACAGACTTCATTTAACAATATGTTAAATATCTCTCATTGTCTGGCCTTAGAGAAAATAACCTATGCTTTAAAAGGGAGGGTCTGATATCTTTAAAAGAATATGGGGGGTTGGGGCCTCTGGTTATGCTCATGGTGTCCAGAATGAGATAATTCGGAGCTTTATGTGCAGCTGCAGAGGAACAGTGAAGCCTCACCGAGGACTCCGTACTCGGACAGCGAGCTGTTGCAGACGGTGTACGGCGCCTGGTCAGGAGCGAGGTGGTTCATGGGAATGCAGATCCTCTTGTCCACGTTCTGATCGTGGAGCACATGGTGACGGTGGCTGAGAGAGGACGACAGGTTGAGTGTGCAGGACAACATTACAGAACTGTGTCATTTGATCTCATACTTTCTCTCTGTTCTCCACTGCAGGAAATCAACAATTGTTTATTTGAAGCTTACTTGGCTGGTTCTTACTAACGGAAGAATATTTCATTTCAATCTCTTGATTTGATCATTATAAGGAAATAGATACCAAAGTTATTAGATCTTAACAATGACTCCCTACTTCTGCTTTAAGCACTGAATGATTTTTGGGAAGTGGTAAACGGTAAACAGATGGTGTACATTGAGGATAACCCAGTCCTGCCTGGGGAAATAGAGGTAGACATTATTATTATTCCCTTGCTTCACTAGGTTTTAATTACAGGTGTGACTGCCTGAAAGGTCTGCTAAATATATGCAGCTACAATGAATCCCACATCACTCCATCATGTGTAGATCAAGGATACCAATGATTTGGTTTGAACTTGAAGTGATGTACTTTGATGGGAGATTAGAGGCATCCTTTCACAGGTTATCAACTGTTAAAGGACAGTTTAGTTCTTAGATACATACACATCTATTTTGATGTTCCTGGACATTGTGAGACTGGTTTTTTTAAGCAAAATTACTTGAAATGATCTCTAAACAATTGTAAATATTGAAAATATGTTGGACAAAGAAAGTTGGAAACAAAAGGCTGCTTTACACTCACACGAGGCAAGTATGGTACAAAAAGCGGAAATGTTGGAAACTGTTAATGTACTTCATCTAAGGTTGATTCAATAAAAAAAAAGGGTGATACTTTGTTTTTATAGATGCAAAACAATTAAAACATTTTATATTCTGAATCAGGATAGTTGTCTGTATGTTGAAACACACTTCTACATCTAATACAAATCAGCTGTTTAATTTCCTCCAGAGAGAACCTAACCCTCGACTAACTTTCTGCTCCTGAGCCGAACAAAAATGTGGTCCAAGAACTCACCCCAAAGCGGGAGGAGAACATTAGAAGAGATGGAGGTGATGTTCAGATGAGGTTCTGGGTAATTACCTGAAGGTGCCTCGCTCCACGTCCTGCCCTGACAGCCTGATGTGGGTTCCCTCCTGCAGCAGAGATCCGAAGGCCATGTACTCTCCCAGAGCCCAATCCACTGTGCGGTTACGAATCATCTCGCCGCGGCTTTTCAGGATACGACTCAGACCTGAAACAACAAAGCATGATCACTGAGGGTCAGAATACAGTCTGGATGTCACCATTCATATGATTTTATAAGATTAAAGAGGACATATTATGCTCCTTTTCAGCTTCATATCAGTATGTAGTGTCTCTCCTGTGACATGTCTCCATGCTTTAATGTTCAAAAAGCTCTTTATTTTCCTCATACTGCCTGTGCAGCAGCACCTCTTTTCACCCTCTGTCTGAAACCAGAGCCCAGTCTGCTCTGATTGGTCAACCGCTTAGAGATGTGTCGGAAATGTCCCAACCCTTTAGCACATGACGTGCAATGTGTTGGAGCGCTAACCGAGAGCGCAATTGTTAAACAGTGATGTCATTATGTTACAGAAGAAAACAATGGAAAACTCTATTTGACGTGAACCTATGCACATAATAGGGCCTCTTAAAAAGATTAATAATAATAATACATTTGAGTTCCAAGTGCTTTATCTAATGTTCAAAGACACTTTACAGTGGTATAAACAAATACAAAGTTGAATTAAAAATGGCATTATATATATATATATATATATATTAGGGGTGTAACGGCTCACAAACATTTCGGTTCGGTATGTACCTCGGTATTTAGGTCACGGTTCGGTACAGCAGAATTTTTTTCCACAAAACATAAAATATCTTTTTTTTTTTTTTTTATTATTATTAAACTGTGAATATTGTATTCACTCAAATACATACAAAATATAATAAAATAAACATTAAGGTGCAACATTTCGATGAACTGAAATAATCTGTATTTGAACTT
>NW_011333993.1:18017-19117 GCF_000735185.1 Notothenia coriiceps
GTCACGGTTCGGTTCGGTACGTTTTCGGTACAGCAGAACAAATTATCACAAAACATAAAACATTTTTTGGGTTTTTTTAATAATTATTTTAATGTATTCACTCAAATAAATACAAAATATAATAAAATAAACATTAAGGTGCAGCATTTCGATGAACTGAAATAATCTGTATTTGAACTTTACTGTACTAGTAATCACAAAACATAAACTATTAGTTTTGGGTTTTTAATTATTATTAAACTGTGAATATTCACTCAAATAAATACAAAATATAATAAAATAAACATTAAGGTGCATCATTTCGATGAACTGAAATAATCTGTATTTGAACTGTACTGTACTAGTGCCTAAGCAGCCAGTTTGACATTATGACTTGCTTGTCATTGTATTTTCATGTTTTTTTAAAGAAAAATGAACTTGTCCACATTGCTTGCCGAAAGGGCAGATCTGCTGGCACTAACAATGTCTCCTGCTGTGGAGAACAACCTCTCACTAGGGACAGAGGTAGCAGATACAGCCAGGTAGCGCTTTGCTAACATGGCAACATAAGGATATTTGGCGTTTGTAATAGCTTTGGCTCGGTCTGAACTTTTTGCGAGTGGCTTAAATGCTAGTGGGGTTTGCACTTCAGTCATTTTTCTTTTGATACCGGCAATATTCACGTTCGGGTGATGCCTTTTCAAATGAGTGTGCAAGTTTGATGTATTGCGAGCCGCGTAACCAATTTTAGTTGAACAATGACAACAAACAGCTTTGGTTCGGTCCACCTGCTGTCTTTGTCCGTCATCCTTGTACGTAACTGCGAAACCAAAATGTTCCCAAACCGGAGACTTCAATGATGCTGGAGGATTTTCGAGCTCAACTTTATCTGCGTTCGCCATTTCGACAGTTCCTCAAATTACTGACTAAATTTGAACGCATCCCTGTGACCAGCTCTCATAGTATGTCTCTCGTCCAATTAAATTACTTGGTTGCTCTATGACGTGTTGAACCCAATGTGAGCAAATTACACTGAACTCTGCAACGTTAGACAGCCATATGCCATACATTTTTGCATACATTCACAGTAAATATGTATTCAGTATGATAGCTGTCTAACA
>NW_011333993.1:19157-19378 GCF_000735185.1 Notothenia coriiceps
GATGTGCAAAATAGTCATTATATACAGTCTTTAATTAACTATTAGTAGAGAATAACGAGTGATGAATATACTTTAAAGGGATCCTATTACAGTTTTTCTCAATTGCTAACACACTAAAATTATACATGAAGCACAATTATTTTAACTGACACTCAAAGAGCAAAACATCGGCTCAAATCTCCAAAACTCTAAACACGTTTTAAGCTTTTCACACAATTTGC
>NW_011333993.1:19976-31684 GCF_000735185.1 Notothenia coriiceps
CGCCGTCGTAAGGATTCATGTGGGAAGGTTGTCTTACGTAGTAGAAATCCCAAAAATAGGTACAGAAACTGTTCCCGACACTTTCCCAGATTCACAAACAATTGCGTACCAGCGAGCAAGTGCAGTACATCAACTTGCACACACACAACACACACAACCACGTATATTACTCCCTTGCCGGGAGGAGCACATACAAATCAGACTGCAAAATGACAGTGACAAGCTTTTGCAGGGCTATATACACGTAACGCACCATAAATTTGCCTATAAATAGTCCAAAGAAAAAATACACATACCTTCCTCAGGCAGTGTGTTTGTACACACGGGGAAACAGGAGACACCACCCTCTGGAAACTGTGAAAGAAATGAGCGGCGGAATGCGTCTGCCGGAGTGGAGTCATGACGAATGGATCTGAATTATGTTCTCTTGTTTTGGTGGTTGTGTTCACAGGCGGAGTCCGCTGTGCGCAGCCGTCTCCACGTCAGCCTGTGCATCTCAACCCGCCCCCGCAAACTCTATATCCACCAGTTAAAAGGAAAACAACGTAAAGGTGTTGTTGTTATACAGCTGTACAATGTTTTCTCCATATGGTGTTCTAGTTTCATACCTCCCTGGGTTTTACGAGCGACTTATCAAGTTAGCGCGGCGAACCGGCATAAAAACACGATTAAACATGATAGTATATATAAACCATGCCTTGATCTAATTACAACCTATAGAAATGCAAAACGGCGTCAGTTTAGACGTAATATGTCCCTTCTGGTTTACCCGCATAATGATGAGAAAAATTTCATAACATTAACACAACATATTCGAGGTGATTTTAAATACATTTGTGTATTTATTTATTCTCCAATCTTATGTTTTTGTGTTGCACTGAGGAGTCTCCAACAG
Organism: Notothenia coriiceps; assembly: GCF_000735185.1. NCBI lineage: Eukaryota > Metazoa > Chordata > Actinopteri > Perciformes > Nototheniidae > Notothenia > Notothenia coriiceps. The sequence goes on from NW_011333993.1 coordinate 20,872, forward strand.
GCGTTTTTAAAAATCATTTTAAAGATTGGGCTTTAATCAATGTTGAAAATGAATTCTTCATATATGATAAAAATAACGATTTATTATGTATTATTTCCACATATTTCTCTCCTTCTTCCTTCTGCCAAACGGTGTGAGTTTTCAGTCTCTGCCCGGTGTTTATGTGGAGTGCGTACCATGGGTTAGAGTTTGCGTGTAGGACGCACATTTTCCCGTCAAGTTAGTATTTTATAAATCGCAAAAATTGCGTAGAAACTGGCGTACGTCATTTTTTGAGCGTATACCGCTTTATAAATGAGGCCCCAGGGCTTCATTTAGAAGGTTGGAAAAAGGATTCTAAATCAACATTTGAATGCAAAAAATATATGTGTTACTTCACAACATGTTTATATCTAATGAAATGAGAATAGAATACAAATAATTTAGTTATAATTAAAAATAAATCTGCAATGTGTATGATTAAGTCATGAAACACATTGGAAGGCTTTTTGAAATCTAGTAATTTAAGTAATTTAAATAAGTATATTTTGTGTACAGCCCTTTACTGGCTTCTGTTGTTACTGCAGAACATTCTTTCTTCATCTGCTTAAAAGTGACCGCACAGTGCCTTTTCATCGCTGCTCTGATAAGCTTGTTCTATATATTACTATGACACTTTGTTAAAAATGAGGTAATAACAGATTATGATTTTACAACCCCGTAAAAATTAAGGACAAGAAAATGTTACAGATAGACACAAATGCATGGTCTCCCCCATCCCCTCTCCCCCTTACCAGGCCAGGGGGAGTCCAGCCAGTGCTTGATGTGGAGGATCTTCTCATCTTTGGAGCGATTGTATGCCTCCTCACAGATCTTGTCATATTTGGCAATCTCCTCCTGCAAACAGAGACAGAGTGAAAGAAGAAAGGAGTGTGTTTAGTGCCAAAATCAGTTGCCAGACATCCACACACACACAGCAGTAGCAACAGGGCAAGGGACGGAAATGTCTATGTTTAATGATGCTAACAAAAATAATCAAAAATGTGTTGAGTAACGACCCAGCTAGTGGAGATGTAAAGAGAGCAACACATTTCACGTCAACAAGTTACTAACCCCTAGATTCCACCGGGTCCATCTGCGCCGCGTTACGGTTCCTTCGTCAGCCGAAAACTCTGCTGTGCTATTTTCTAACAGTAACAATAACTTGGTCATGAAGTAATGTGTTGCTGCTCTTTCTTATTTCCCAGTGTCTTCTGTTTCTGATTTCAATGCAATTTCTTTGAACGTTTTGGTTTGAGAATATTTCAAGATTTCACAAAAGCGTCGGTCACTGTTGAAATTGGAGAATAACTTTCTGCCAGAAAATAGAGCTATGTGGACACGGAAAAACTTGAGGAAGAGGAAGTGTCTTGTTACCTCGTACTCCTGCCGGCTGACGACTCCCTCTGCGATCAGTTTCTCTGCATACTTCTGCAGAACCGGCTTCTGCTTCTTGATCTGTTTGTACATCAGCGGCTGTGTGAACATCGGCTCGTCCATCTCGTTGTGACCCATCCGACGGTAACAAACCTGCACACACACTTGTAAGTCTCTCACAATCTCACAACAATTTGGAGTTTTTACCTAAAAACGATGACACTGACCAGATCGACCACCACGTCTTTGTGGAACGTGGCCCTCCACTCGGCGGCCACCTTACAGACGTAGATGACGGCCTCCGGGTCGTCGGCGTTGACGTGGAAGATGGGAGCGTTGACAACTCGAGCCACGTCGGTTGGATACGGAGAGGAGCGAGCCACACGAGGGTCTGTAGTGAAGCCGATCTGGAGACACAGGGTTAGAGCTCAGTCATCCATCTGCCTGTTTGCTTCCTAGAGTCCTCCGAACTTGCATAGTTTGATTGATTGTTAATTATATAAGAAATCAAATGTGTTTTCTGTAAACATCCTCTCAGGTTTGACTTCTCAATTATATGTTGCGGATTACCAGTAGCGAAACAAACTTTTTTTCTTTCTTGTATCTGTTCAGTTCGAGGTAAAAACCAGAGGTGAAAAGTAGCTAAGTAGAATTACTCAAGACCTGTACTTAAAGGTGGGGTAGGTAATTTTGGAGAAACCAGCTCGAGTGCGCTAGAATTTGAAAATACACAGCCGGAAAAAATCTGCCTCTTCCTTACAGAGCCCCTCCTCCAACACACACAAATGCCTACATGACCAATGAGGGCACGAGATAAGTTTGTGCACAGATGGAAGGCTGACAGGCAGGTAGGCCATCCAGTTATTTTAACCGGGCCGGCTCAGATGATTGTTCGTGCTTTTTACAGTACTACGGCTTCCACAGATGACATTTTTTAATGGATTTTTTGTTAAAGCACACAAGATATTCATTGCTATCGTGATGTTAAGAGAATTCCATGGAATATAACAAAAAGTATATCTCGAGCCGGTTTCTCAAACTTACCTACCCCACCTTTAAGTACAATTTTGAGAGAATTTAAATGTATTGCTACACCTGGAGTACATTTACAGCTACCCTGCAGTATACAAAGGAAAAAAGAGCTTTGATAACACATTAATACATTAATAATTATAATCAAAACATATACATTATATTACATGTCTTTCAGAATAATGAGTACTTTAATTTTTTGTACTTCAAGTATATTTTGGTGCTAATACTTTTTTACTTTTACTCGAGTAAATGCAGGACTTTGACTTGTCCTGCATTGTAACAGAGTATTCCTACACTCTGGTACTCTACTTTTACTAAAGTACAAGACCTGAGTAATTTTTCTACCTCTGGTAAAAAACAGTGCAGAGAAGAAGTGATGAACTTCAGAAAGAGAATTGCTTGAGTACATCTGTTCAGGTATGTTACCTGGTTGTTGACGACAACGTGCACGGTGCCGTGCGTGGTGTAGGACGGCAGGTGAGACAAGTGGAAGGTTTCGTAGACGACACCCTGACCGGCAAAAGCTGCGTCTCCGTGGAGCAGGATGGACATCACCTGGAGAAGAACAAATTCAATTAATCTGTGGTTTTTTCCAGTGCATTGCTTTCGGTTTATCTTTATTTCTATTATAATTGTTATTAGCATTAGCGTTGACCATTCTTTCTGGTCCACACACAAGCATTTGGACAGTACCCACATAAAACACAACAAACATAAACAAACAAATAATAACTATCATATCATAATGTCTGTAACGAGTCACTGTTACAGTTTGGTCAAAATTCAACAAAGCATCTAGTAGCATAAATGCTAAATGGAATGCATTTATATAGTGCTTTTACAGTCTTAAAAAACCCTCAAAGCACTTTTACAAGTCAGTATTTAACCTACTTTACAAGCTAGCTAACATTCGCCATCTACCTTACTAGTTAGCTAGCGTACCTTAGCTACCCATCTAACAAGCAAGCTAGCGAATGTTAGGCACAGGCTTGGGCAAGAAAAGGTTGATAAAGCTGGCAAGACTATCCAAAGTGATAGCCCTTACGCTCTCACCAGAAGTAACTGGGATAGAAATGATTGTATTAAAGCTAATAATGTGTAATCCTAGTGAAATATAACTTATAACAAATTTTACCCTAAGTAATGTAACTTAAAGGATAACAGATCCTTGTAGAAACGCCCTAAAGCAGAGGAAACATAAGGTGAATCCTCAAAGCTAGTTTAGAAGCAATGTCTCTTTTAAATGTAGTTTGGTTTTACTGTTTCTCAGCCTCACCCGCTTGCCGTCGTTGTCTCCGCAGTAGAACTGCTCAGCTTTGACCTTTCCCTGCACCACGGGATCCACTGCCTCTAGATGAGACGGGTTGGCCATCAGAGACAAGGTGATGTTCCTGTCCGTCACACGGTTGATTCGTCGATGGTACATTCCCAGATGGTACTTCACATCTCCAGAGCCCTGAGGAGGAGAAACCACAGCAAAGGTCACTTCAAAATGTCACGATATAGCCAAGATGTGCGGCTCTAAATGTATGCAAGACAAAATAAAGTGAAAGAAAAATATAAGTAGTATACAGAATTAAATGTGAAGATATTCTTTTTTGAAAATGTTATACTTTGTTTAGGCAACACACAGCAGTAAAAACAGCAGTAATGGCACTAAAGCAGAGACATTACCTCATCAGCAGCTTCCAGTTTTGAGTCAAATTGACAGAAGATCTGTTCCAGCTCCTTACGGATCACGTTGGCCAAGACATTCAGACGGCCCCTGAAAGACGAAAGAGGTGAGTGTACCAACATGAGTGGAAACCCCGTATTAAAAAGGTGCTCCTTTGAGAACCAGGGCAAAAAAGTCATGTATATAAAATATATTTCATATTTATTATTGCTACATTAACATTATCTTGCACATTTTAACTAAACAACTCTGCTTTGTAATTTGCAATATCCTTACAAAATTAGTCAGATTATTTTCCGGACTCTTCAATCCATGAGATCTTGTTCTCTCTCTCTCTCTCTCTCTCTCACGATGGGTGATAAAATGGAGCCTTCAAACGTATAGTTACACTCTACAAGGATTGATGTAGACTATGCTCGTTTGCCATAAGTGCGCAAAAACCAGGAAATCTGGCCAAACATCTGCCCAAAACGCATCATATTCAGACGGAGAAATTCAACTCGCCAAAATCGTAGTCGTAGATCTGTTGCCCCAATTACGAGTAACGTTACCACTGCAGGTATGTTCTGTATGCTGGCACCCAACACAAACATGGGTTCATTTAAAAGACAAAAACGGTAACCAATTTTTGCTTTTGCACTAAATAATTCTTCATTTGATTGTTTTTGCATTTCCATCGTCATATTAGTCTATTATGATTTGTTACAAACATACATGTTATTTATTTTACATAAAGTAATGTTAATTCTATTTCCAATTTGATTAGTTCTCCCTTATAAAACAACAAAAGAACCGATAAAAATACTGTTAAAGTGCCGGATCGATAAGCAGTATCGATAAGGGGAGTAGTACCGTTTAAATCTTAGAGATGTCCTACTCATTTGTGTGTGTGTACAGTATTGATACATGAATGAGTGTGTGATACCTGTGAGGCATTCCCATGACGACATTCTCCACCCCGCTCTCAGAGGATATATCGATGATGGTTTTCAGAGCCGGGATCAGAGACTCGCAGCCCTCCAGACCAAAACGTTTCTCTGCAGACCATTTCTTCTGCAGGAACTCCTCAAACCTGCACAAACAAACTTTTCAGAAACTACATCTCACAGTCAATCGTAGGTTAGTACAGAACATTTTTCATCCCTTTAACCCTGCAGACTCCTCTCAGAGACCTGAACAGATACACTCCATCCTCATCAAACACTAGATGACATGACTGTTGATGGAAGGGCTCAGTAATATGGGTTATAAAGGGCCAAGTTATATGATCCTGACAGCGTCACTACTCCAGTAAACTCATCTGAATATAGAAGAGTGGGAGGTGATTCTGAAAAGTTCATCCTGCCTTAACAAGCTTCAGAAATATATGTATCATCTGAATATGGTGCTAGAGTTTCATAATCTGAAAGCTAAAATGACCATAGCACGAGTTTTTGACATCAATTCATGTTAATCTCGCAATGCGCCGTGGTGTTTGGATAAAGTGTGGCTGTACATCATAATCCTGGGGTAATGCCACTGCCTTGTGGCAAAGAAGACTTACCGACTGGCCTCCATTTGGCACATGCAGGCATTTGCTTGCCCCTCCTCTCATTAACTTTTCTTTTCTTGGACATTTTGGTTCCGACCCCTTCACTCTGTGCTCTTTCGTCGTTTACTGCTTCCCTCCAGATATATAACAAACGCCTGACGTCTTACACATGTTTTGTATTATTGGTTTATTCCACTCATGGCAATAATTATAAAACAAAATATGTACACTTTAAGGAGTTTTTTTTGTAGCCCATGATGGAAAGGAGCAGGGAGAAGAAAGTCTTATTTTAACTGCCCCTCGAAAATCAATGGTCTGTCAATTACAGCTGCTTACACTGATACTTACAGTGACATGAAATCAAGATCACAATGAAAAATCAGCGAAACAGGTTACCTGAAAATGCTGACATCTTTATGCCGTCTTATTATTCTTTCTTTAGACATTTTCTTAAACCTAAAGATGTTCATACAGCCCTTAAAGTCAGTTGGTAAAGAATTCCACCGTTTAACACCAACTACAGAGATACACTGCTTTAAAGTGAAAACTGATGCTTAAAGTTACATTCCCTTGTTTGCTGCTCATCCCCTGAGTTTAAAACAAGTTGATTTTGTATATTTGCTGGTAGTATTCTGTGTTTTGCTTGATCTACACATGTGTGTGAGAGAGGAGGAGAGGGAAAAAAAGCTAAATTCCAACACCGATTTAGTTATTCCACAAATAACAGAACAGCATATATATATATATACATATATACACAGGGTGGTCCTTAGTGACATGTACATTTTCGAATTCATTTATTTTAAGCTCCAACCACCCGAATTCATTATGAGAGTCAAGAAAACTCTCCTGGTGAATTTTTTCCTCAATCTGACAACATGTACCCCTCCCCTCATCGACCTGGGCTGCCACACCAGCAAGCCACGGTGCTGCAACTGAGGCTAAACTTCAACTTCATATATAGGCGTGTTGCGATGATTACCTGGTGGAGCGGACCATGCGGGCCAGCAGCGTCCTCTTCTCCTCCAGATCGAACCGCATCACTCCCGGAACCTCAAACTTCTGTCTGATCCACTGACATTGCTCCAGGTCGTTGATGAACATGAACTCCACCCCAATGTGCTGACAGTACGCCATCTGACAGAGAGAGGAGAGGAGTTTCACCTGTACAGCCAACTTTCACACTCACGTTGGAATATCTTTGGTCTGGATCAGGGATGTCAAACATACGGCCTGCGGGATGACTTTGCACAGCATTAAAATGACAGAGGAGACATTCAATGCAATTTTATAAACTTTTATGTATTGTATACATATAATACATTTATAAGACATGGGGTGACTTAACCTTCTCCCTTAATAGTTCCCACTGTAGTTTGTATGGTGGTTTTCAGGATTACTACACACATGTGGAAATGAATGTAAAATAATTTCTTCGTGACAAGTTGTTCTGATCATAAAATACTATATTGTTCAATTCCTGATACTTGTGATTAAATGTGCCTTGTAATGCACATGTGGAAATGATAAACTAAGGCATAATATTTTTTCTTGAAAAAATGTCAGGTTGTTCATAGTTCATAGTAAATGTCAACATTTTTAGAAATAATTTTTTTTTTTGCACTAAAAAAAAGGGGACAATTTGGAGTTGTTATTTACAGGTTATTATGCTGTGATTCTACTGCTCCGGCCCACTTGAGATTCAATTGGGCTGCATGTGGCCCTGAACTAAAAGCAGTTTGACAGCCCTGCTTTACAGGGAGCTGCGTCTGAGTTCACCTCCAGTCGACGGATGATCTCCTTCAGCGGCAGGGCGGTCTCCGAGCCTCCGATGAAGGTGGTGGTTGGCAGTCGGAACACCTTTTCCAGGTCGGACTCATCCAGACCGTAGAAACCTATATGTCCCATGATGCACCAAAAGGACGGAAGGGGAGTAGAGGGAGGGAAGATACAAAAAGAGGGAAGGAGGTGAGAAAAGGTTGCAGGACAGGGCAGAAGGGAGGGACACCAAAGAGATGGACAGACACACAAACAAGGCCGTGGACAAATGGAAACATGCAATTTATGAGTAAGTAATGAAGAAATGTGCATTATAAAACACAATATGGAGAATGAGACATTATCCCAAACATGCAGACAGGAGAGGAAAGAAGAAGGCAGAGTGGAGAGTAGTGATGGAGGCAGTTTGACAACCAGAAGGGTGAGGATGGTGGGGATCAATGCAAATGAATGAAAAAGTAAGGAGAGACATAGTTAGTATCATTCATTAAAGCTAATCAAACATCAGACCAGACCTGAAGGAGCTCAGGATTAGCCTGCTTTATGTTCAGACTCAAATATTCCCCAAGATATTAACTATTCCCTCTTTCTTTTTTCCCATAGACAAAACAGTGCCCAGCTGTTTTAGGAAATCAATCACACTTATAAAAGAAACTGAAAGATTGTGTAAAGATATTTTTCTTGAACCATTTGGCATGGAGCTACTGTAAGAGCCGCAGGCAGGAAATGTTGAGAGAGGGACAAACATGTTATTGTTTTGAGTCCGAAAATGAGATTTTTTGAGAAGAAAAATAGTAAACTGTGTAGTTTGATTAAACTCTGTTGTACATATTATTAAGAACAAAAGCAGTATCGATAGATAAACAGGTCTACAATAATATGTCAGCTCAAAGGCGGTTCAACTTGAGTTAAAAAATAAGCAGCATCAGTATCATATTCAACCCCTTGAATATGTCTACTAATTCCTTTGACACAATGAACATTGGTGTGTGGATAGGTTTTGAAACTCCTGGGGGTAAGAACAAAAAATAAGAAAGTTATTCTTATGATGCAACAGAGTTTTTATAAACTTTAACATTTGATATGGTAGTTAATGGCAAGAGGCAAATCATTTATTTGATCCTTTTGAACTGTGCTATGAATAACACATATCATTGTCAAATTGAAAGGTAATGGTTTGTCCCTGTTTTTGGTGTCCATTGCCTGTAAAAAAGTATTTTCAATCCTGTTCAATAAGCCACTAACACCAACATGGCTATAACCTTAGCATGTTTGACTTACAAAACAGGAGAACAAGTATTCAAGGAGGTGAACTTCCCTACAACTCTGGCCAAGTCTGGTCTTGTAAGTGCATCCCAAACAAAACACACAGCTTCAGCAAAAGAGGAGGTTATGACGTCACTAACTCATCTTAAGCAGGTGTAGTGTGTGTATTTCACAGTTTTATACTTTTTACTACAAACAGGCTTTACAAAAAATGCAGAACTAACTTTGAAATGTATAAACATCTTAACACAATTAACAGGATGTGGACCACCATTCCTTCGAAACAAAGAAAGACTGCAGAAGGGATGCAATGCCTCTCTTTGTAACAAAGTAAAAGAAGTTCCAAACACAGAGCAGCAATGTGTTCATGACAGCGGCGATGAACATGAACATGTTGGGGGGGTTATGGGTATTTAATTGGTTATTTCTTAACTTCAAACTGATTATGGGATTATTAGCGGAGGATGTGTTATGAAGGAGAGAAGAAAAGAAGGAGAGAGGAAGTAGAAAAAGTGTTTTTTGTGTTTGTGTTGGGGAAAATAGAGTCTTGGACCCAGGTTAAACCCCTGTGCACTGTAATTGACCTTTAAGGTGCTGTAAAGGTTGGCTTTATTTGCTGACATCGCACGTCCTCAAATGTGGCTATTGCAAATGAAACGAGGCAGGTCGTGCAGGCCTTGTATGAAACTCCTCAGAAACACCACAAGTCACAAACCAACATCGGGGCTAACAGCCAAGATGGCCAATCAGAAAGCTCCGTCTCAAAGACAGCAGGCAGATGGATCCAGCTCAGGCTTGCATTCACTATCCTCACCTCTCCCCCCTACAACCTATTCACAGCTGCCTATTAGGGCCATCATAGGTAAAATTAAAATAAAAACTTAACCTGAGAGGGGGAGAAAATATGTATGTACCAAAATCATATTTCTTCTTATTTTGGGGGCGGTTTTGGCACAGTGGGCTAGAGCGACTTGGCCTCCACTGCGTCAGGCCGTTGTGTCCTTGGGCAAGACACTTCACCATAATTTGCTCCTGTGGGTATTGTCCACAGTAATGACTGTTACTGTACATGTCTAATATGGGTAATTGTAAAGCGCTTTGAGCCCCGGGAAAAGCGCTCTAACAAAAATGTAATGCATTATTATTATATTTGTAAATAACGTGACATTGATATTCTCTGAGATTAAAGACATTTTACTAAATGAAAATTCCATAAATGTACCACTTAATATCAGAGAATATCTAGGGTTTTTAGAAATCCCCCGCTCTCTTTATTCATTTGTATTTTGTGTTACCTAAATTGGCCCCAATATGCCGTCGTGGAGGGGAGAAGAGGAAATCCAAAGCAGGACGACACGCTTCTTTTCTTAAAAGGCATTTTCACAAACAGGCACAAAGTGAGGTTCCAATGTTTCCGCTCTGTCTGCAGCCGACACTAAACTGTGAGCAGTAGTCTGACTCTGGAACACAACACCACTCAGTTTACTGAAGTTTCTCAGGATAACAGATTCACAGCTGCAGGGCTCAGAGCAACCATTTTAATTGATGCTAATTTAATAATTTCATGAGCTGGAAATGAGTGAAGCCCGGAGCGGTTAGCCGGAGCGGTTATCTCCAACCATCAAGCAGGATGTATAGGACCTTCTGCAGGAGCAAACTAACTGATAACTCTCAGTTATCTGGAGGCAGCCAGCTAGAAACCAGCAGGTGATTTGTAGGTGAGATAAAAGCAGTGAGGTATAGAAGCCCATTTCCGCCAAGAAAAAAAAGGATTTATTCTTGTATTAAAAATGTATCTTATAAGTCATTATGAGAAACTCTGAAAAATATTGATTTAGTTACTAAAAAAAAAACATGAAGTTTCCTTATTTATTTGACCTTTTAGATATTTTTTATTTTTATACAATACCAAGTCATTCTTACGAGATAATAACTCATAATTTTGAGATACAGAGTCATTATTTGTAAATGCTTTTGAATATTATTCTGGCATGCAAAGTCATCATTATAAGAGACAGGGTTCATGCACTTTTTCACCAATGATTTTCAATGACTTCTCCATGACCGTTACCTAATTTTCCATGACCAAAAAAATTACTCTTCTCAGTGGTACCACTGAAAATTGTTTATTT
>NW_011333994.1:0-2200 GCF_000735185.1 Notothenia coriiceps
TGTGTGTGTGTGTGTGTGTGTGTGTGTGTGTGTGTGTGTGTGTGTGTGTGTGTGTCAGATAAGGTCTTCTTTAGACATTGATCAGGGTCTCTAATCCCTCCCCTCGCCCACTGGAGCAGAGAGCGAGGGGGAAATGGCTATTGATTCTTTTTCTTTATGATTTTGTCATTGGATGACTTTTCTCTGGCCACAGGAATAGAACGGACAACATATTTAGCCTCCTTTGATTTTTTTGGTTTTTTTCACTCGTTGAAATATTATTGTCTCGGAAAACAATAGTTTGTATTCTCAAGGAGAACATTTAAAGCCACAAGCAGACAGGAGTCCCTGGGAAAGATATACTGGCTGCAGAGAATTTGCATGATGTGAATATGAAATGTTATTATTATCCCAATAAGTGGATGCTTGTTGCCGTCGTGGCTCGAAAATTGTGGAACAAACTCCAAATGAATATAAGGACAGAAGAAGGGCAGATTGAAAACCCACCTGTTTCCTTTCCACCTTGGCCGATACATCAAATATATATATTACTCAGTGGCGAACCGTCAGGGCCTTCAAGGTATTCAGAGAATACCCTGGAACACTCAAATAAAACAAACAAAAAATCGATTTAATTATATAAATAAAATGTAATTAAATGTATGTAAAATGAATAAATGAGAATGGTATCTGTGTTGTTGATCTGTAATATTAGAGTAACGTTGATGTGTTTGTCCTTCTCGGTCCATGCACTACGCATTTCAGTGGTTTTGTGTTAGAAAAGGAAGCAACCAATCAGATCTGTTTCTGGGTCTCTGGGTAGAATATCCTTCAACCAAGGTATTCTACATGCTTGATCGAATGCCCTGGCCGTTGCACTGAATGAGAGCGTACGTTTGGACTGACAGTTTGATCAACCAATCATATATTGATTTGTAGCCAATGGGCGTGTTCTTTCAGAGTTCCCCTCGGTTCCAGGGTGCTCTAGAAGGCCCGCTAGTTAACTGGCTCGAGACAGAGGATCCAGATGAATGCCACGAAGCAATTCATGCCGTTTTATTGTTTTTAACGTTGAAATGACAAGTGCAACAGGTGAAGATGAAGTTGTTGCATTATAACACGGGGGGGGGCGGTGGCGGCGCGGGGGAGTGTGTCTACAGAAGGTCCAGTTGTGGTAGACACGGTTCGCCACTGATATTACTTCTAGTTGGTATCTTCATGGTTACCTGCACTTATTGTTTGGAGAAATAGCGTGAGAAAAATGCAATGCTTTTGTCCAAAGTTCGGCACAGCAAAAACTCCCCGAAGCACTGCTTCAAAAACAATCGATTTGAAATGTGATTTAAAATGTAACACGCTGGATAAAGAACAAAGTCTGCCTGCTTACCGATGCCGATAACTTTTTCGATCTTGATACAGGACGCGTCGATCTCCTTGGCGAACTCTCGGACGGCTTGGTTGGGGTCCTCGTAGGTGAAGGGGTCAACGTATATCCTTACTCCTGAGGAAAGGAAGGAAGGAAGGTTAAAAGAAAATGAACAAAGGTTTGAAAAATGAAGGTTGATTCATTCCTGTATGTATCTGTTCTTTATTTCCCTCTTCCTCTTCCTCCTCTTCCTCCCCTCCATACCTCGCCTCACCATCTTAACTCCATTGCTGTTCTTGTCACTATGGCTGACTCCAAAGAAGATGGAGCTCATTAACTTAAATTTTTTTTTTTTTTTGCGGGTTGCAAATAACAACACTGATGACTTGATAATGAGGTGTTTGGAGAATGTTAGGAAGCGAGCACATTAACTTCAAAAACTGTTTTCTTCCCACATTTGATGGGCTTCATTTGCGGGTGAGAGTGGATGCACATGAACGCAGATGACAGCACTAATGTTTTTCAATTATAGAGTGTGTAAGTGTGGGGTTTAGAGTGTGAGTTACCTTGATGTAAGTGCTTCTCTTCGTCAGAGTCCTGCTTGGCCTTGCTGTATTTATTCCTTCTGGGGGCAAAAACAGCGGGACGGTCAACGTACAACTTCAAATGTCAAGTTACAAGAAGCATTTAAAAACACAGAATAACAGTCTCATTAGAGTCTGGAGCAGGGGTGTCAAACTCAATTTCATCACGGGCCACGTAGGAATTATGGTTGCACTCAAAGGGCCGGTTGTAACTTTAAGACTATATCAAAATACATATATTTAATATATATAAAATAATGCATTATATTAC
>NW_011333995.1:0-490 GCF_000735185.1 Notothenia coriiceps
TCATAGTTGAGGTATACCTAGGATGAAAATTACAGACCTCTCTCATCTTTTTAAGTGGGAGAACTTGCACAATTGGTGGCTGACTAAATACTTGTTTGCCCCGCTGTATGTCAGAGATGCCTTCTTTCACCACGTTTGTAAGGCATTGACGTGTTATTTGGACTAACCAATGGAACAGTAACAGCACCGTGGACAGCAATGGAGTGTAAAAAAAAAAATTGAAACCATGTCAATCGGGAATTGTAACTATTGTTCAATCTTCTATCCACTGCTGTCACTTCCCATGCCCTTTTTGTTTATCAATTAATTTGAATATTAGTTCATGTAGAAACTTTAGTCTCAACACAATTTTCCTTAAGAAGTTAAAAAAGCTGCGATGAAATTGCAACATTACATTACATACATATATTACATTACATGTCACTTGTTAGACGCTTTTATCCAAAGCGACTTACATACTCCCAATACTTGTGGGCAATCCCCACAGAGG
>NW_011333995.1:515-10036 GCF_000735185.1 Notothenia coriiceps
GTCTCAGGGACACAACGACATGCTGACTGCAGTGGGGTTTGAACTGATCCAAACACCAACGCACTAGTCCACTGCGCCACACGCCTCCCCTATATATGTTTTTATTCAAGTAAGATTATTGTATTTAGTAAGACCTTCATTTATCCTGAATTGACTGTTGTATTAATGTTTTGCATCACAGTATGAAATGATTTTTTTCTCTCAGCAATTGTACTCAAAGGAATTATGTCCACTCTCTTTAAATATAACTGTCAATTCCATTATGTTTAAAAGCTGATGTATTAAAGCACTGACTGCATAGCGATCGGTTCAAGTGGATCCTCTTAAACTACATGAATACATTATTTTAAATATGCACAATATGCAGGTTTAATTTCTTAATATTAAGATATTTAGTTTAATGGGGTTCGCAGTCAGGTATAAGTACAAATGTCAATATCCACAAGTTATTTTTCATGAGACAAATCTTCATTGGACATGTAAGAACTGCTGGGGGAATGATGCTTCTACATTGTTACCTTTTGACCACTCAATTGACTTTAGTGAATAATAATGGGGGAATCAGAGTAAGGACAGAAATCATAACAACTCTATGACGTAAAGCTGCCAGACTTTCACTGACACAAGCTTCATTTGACAACAGGTGTCCTGGCAATTTAATGTATTAAACACAATAGTGTGTAAATATATTTCTAAGTGGAACTAACAGTGCATCTCTTCTGTTTAAAATGTCCATGTTTTTAAAAAGGCTTCAAGCCTTTTAAAATACTGGCCTCATTCAAAAATATTCTCCAAATCAGCATCCAGTAAAGCAAAATGTAATCCGAAGATGTCATACAATAAATCCACTGAGCTAGCACAAAATACTTGAAATACCTTGTGTCTCTCATATTACCCACCATACATGTAACAATACCTCTGAGTTTTGCTTTTTCTCTCTCTCCAATTCTTCCGTCATTGCTGTGACCACTGTTTTCTGTTGCACCAGTTTATGTTACATTGCCATATAGTATCCGTGCCCTTTTAAATATCGAAATGACATTCATACAAATGTAAAATGGAACACAATGACAGATGTTTTGGCTGATAACGCCTCTTTTCAGCTGACTGGACTCATCTTGCTTGATTGACATCTTTCCTAGGTTTCTGTTATGCAAGTCAAATTTGATATATCGATGTACACATAACATCTAAATACAGGGTATATGCAGGAATCCTGAAGTCAAATATAATACTTTTTAAGACCTTTTTTAAGACCCTTTCCATACATTTTAAGACCTCATCGCCACTTCGAGTTTTAACCGGTTACGTTGGCAACACTTAACCTCACATTGACTATATACAGTATTGATTGTCCTTCCTCCTTATCTTCCAACCATTTGGACGCAAACTTGCATTTCCCCATAACGATGTTGTTTAACGACCGGCGTAAATGGACCTTCGTGTGCTATCAAGCAGTGAGCGTGCGATGTCCTGTTCAGATGACGTCAAATCCAACGGGATGCCATAAATAAACTACACAGAATCACACTACACACCTACGCAATGATTACATTCAGGCACACTGTAGAATACAACCTCTTTGGACGATTTATATATTTATTGAAAACAAGCTACAAAATGTAATACCTTGGGAAATGCCGTTTAATATTCTTTTTAATAGCATTACATTTTGCTAAATTGATTTATCAACTTTTAATACTTTTGAAGACCCCGCGGACACCCTGTAAATAGTGTCAACGAGTAATGACTGGAAAGCAATCTTAGCACTACCGCCTTACTGGTGCTGGATTACTGTGGCCAAAAAACTACATTTATATTTAGGACTTTGAAAAAGAGATACATTTGTAATTGCTTACACTAAATAATATCTTTGGCAGAAGTATTTTTTTGTTGTTGTAAATGTATGATGATGAGTACTTTTCTTATTATTTCACAACACTTTCAGTTTTTTTATGAGAAAGCTTGTATTTGTACGGGTAAAAACGTATTTCCTGGCCAAAAAGCACAACATGCCAATTTTAACATCATCCAAAATTGCCACACAGTCCAGTCTTATTCCTGTAAGCTGACCCTGCTGCGCACCCTGCAGCTTGCCACCAGCACATTTGCTGTGGTTGTTTGACTTGGCCTTCACCAAAGTATTAATCCTCCTCCGTGGCATCTCTGCCTCTCTGGACCATTCATGGCGTTTCTTTTCAATCAGGCAGGAAGCACAATAAGCTTAAGTCCTTTTTTTCCATGCGAGTGTGATGATTACGTACGATGGAGTCGGAATCTGAATGAATTATAACCCGACTGATGACACAAGGGAGCGCTTTACTGCCAGAAGCCTTCGCTCAAAGAAGAGGCTTTCTCCTTTAAAGCTATTCCAGTGTGCAGTTAGTGAATAAGCTTGGGGAGAAAGATGGGCAGATGGCTGCTTGTCATTCTCTATGAGTCTATGAGCTTTCCGTTCTGCAAACCTTACTTGACATTTCAAATTCAGGGGTGTTATTATTTTACACCACCACTTGACTTTATGTTCTGATAAAAACGTAACCCTAACCCATCGTGACCACAGAAAATATAAGCTAAAAGGAGACAAATCCTTTGTAAATAAAATAAGAAGCAAGTAGAATGCAAATAACTATTACCACCATTTTGTTAATGGTTGATCAATTGATTAGTTGGCATTTTGATTGTGTCAGAACATTTGAGAAAGTTGGTGCTGCTCTTCCCTGTTTAATACATGGAATATTTTCGGGGTATTAAACTGTGATTGGACATCTCTAGACGTATAAATATTTCACAGCTTTTCGGACGTCTTACCAAACATTTATTTGCTCAATCGAGAAACAAAAGATAGTAGGTTTAAAGATATTGAAATTAAATGTTTGTTGCGGCCATAATGTATTTATTGAAATCCAGGAACACTGGACATAATTGCAAACTATCAAATTCAACAGCTTTTGTTCACAAGTGTTATGATGATTTACCAGCATTGACCTCCTTAGTGACATGGTAACCAAACTAGCAGTGACTGCAGTCCGGTCCATTTGTCAAGTGTGGAC
Source organism: Notothenia coriiceps (assembly GCF_000735185.1). NCBI lineage: Eukaryota > Metazoa > Chordata > Actinopteri > Perciformes > Nototheniidae > Notothenia > Notothenia coriiceps. The sequence goes on from NW_011333995.1 coordinate 3,569, forward strand.
GGACTTAGAAACACAATCATTTATTTGATTTATTCAGATGTCCGGAAGTTTCAAAGAATACATACTGAAGCAAATCTGTGAGTCATTTCACGACAGCGAGAACAGAAGGCGAGCTGAGTCATTATTAAAGTAACTCTGCAGCGAAGAGAAACAAACCAAGTGGCGTGTTGTACAGTGAATCACAACTGCCGCAGGACAAACAGATGGCTTCTTTGCTAAATATGCTTTTTCCATAGATTTCATATTATTATTTTGAAAATGTCTAACACTTATTGCAAAGTTAGTGAGTTTGTTAGTTGGATAGTGGTGGAGACAAACTACACATTGCATGTCAGTCTCTGGGACAAAAAATCATCATTTTACTTTTTAGGATTAAATTGGGAGCGAAATCCACCATAGGCTCCTTATGTTTCTTACAAGAACACATTTCAAAGACAAACATGACGAATTGGGATTTTTTTTTTTTGCCATTTGGCTTGACCTGGACCCAATCTCCTGCAGAGCAAAGTGAGTGCATCCTCTGCTATCCCCCATTTCCTCCTGATGTCATTTTGACCCGTTGGAGGATATTTATGGGAAAAATGCAGTAAGGTAGCTGAAAGAAAAACGCTTGTGCAGACCACTTAAGCCCGAATTATATTTCTTGCTTGTGGAAAAGAGAATAAAGATGGATAACAAGGGCAAAGGCTTAAAACAGACCTCACTACGGAAATCTATTACAATTTCGCCACCAGCCAGACAAATGTTATTTGAATTGATGGTCACATTCGCAGGATGGCAAGAAAATAATAAACCTTTCAAGACAGGAAATGACCCGGTCACAGACGCCATTACTGCGGCAAAGGAGAAAGATAATCAGCCTGTCCATAGATTACAATTTAACGGCTGAGGAAAAAGCAACCATCCAGTCAGAGCTAATTTAGCTAACATTACAAAGGACCTTGCAACACCAATATTTTGCACCTTCAATATCTTCAAACTCCATCTTGTGATTGAACTGACTAAAATGATAATGGCTGTCATCAAGGCTAGTGTGACATTTCACACCTGCTTAATTTAAAGGTCCCATGTCTTGGCCATTTCTACTGATCATAATTCCATTGTTGAGGTCTACTAGAATAGATTTACATTGTTCAATGTTACAAGATTCACATTGTTTTTTTCTCATACAGCATCTCTGTATAGTATGTGTATTCACTCTGTCTTACACGCCTTGTTGGAGCTCCTGCCCCCCGCCCCTTCCTATGCGCCCACTGTGCTCTGATTGGTCAGCTCGCCCACTCTGTTCTGATTAGTCAACCACCGTTATAACCTCGTGGGGCTGACTCCTGAGCTGCTCGGGAGTCCACCCTGGCAGAGGGTGTGCCAATTGGTCCAGATTTAGTGACGTCGATAGCTCCCGGAAGAAAAAAATGGAAAAAGAAAAATCTCTAAGGCGTTCTGGAGCAGCATAGACACGTCTTTTCTGTGTTAGAGTTTTACTTGCTACAGGGTATAATTTGAGGTTGTGTGACGTGGCAGACCGTTTACATGCAGAAAAAGCTACATAAAACAAAAGGGGACGGGTACTAACCAGAAAAGCATGTCATGGGACCTTTAATTCAGACACAACAGAGTGCTTTAAATAGGCCCAAATCCAGAGGTGGAAAAGAGGGTTATTTCATTCAAGTTATATCCAGATTAATAATTTAGCTGAAGGATATAGTTTGTACAATTTGTAGACAGTGGGGCAAAAACCTTGCGAAAAAATCTATTAGAATCCAATAAACAATGGAGAAACCAGCCCAATAGCTCCACATTAAATAAGGTCTCAAATGCGTGTATTCACTGGAATTACGATAATGTACCTCAATGCAGTGCTACTGATTTGTTGAGACATTGCAGAGGGATTAGTAAGGACTTTTTTTATGGCGAGACTGACCCTGGTTACACCCGGACATGTTCAGCCTTCGAAATAGCTCACAGCTAACCCCCCCCCCTAACACACCTGTCTGACAGCAGCTGGAAAATAGTGTGGACTATTTCTATTTGTTGACCCCAAGAATACCTTTCACACTGTCTAAATTACTGGACCACCTCCCATATAGATGATTTGACCTCCATCCAATAAAACTGCAAAGGGTGACGTGGAATCACAGTCAACTACAACAAATATATATTTTCTCCCGAAGACGTGGAGTGACATTCTGGCCTTAGTTATTGAATATAAAACATATGCCAACAACACAAACACAAGAAGTATACAGTTGAGTACCACTTATATTATTATTATTGATTTAAAAAGGTAGCTTGTTGCAATTCAAATGAAGTAGACTGTATTTAGAGAGTAAATGTAGCAGTGATTGCATTGGCAAATTCTATTGAACATTAACGCAGCGTCCACACGGCGGCGTGCGTTGAAGCTTGCCGGCGGGTGTCTGAAACTCGACAAACAACCAATCACATGAATCTCCCGTCCGGACACACAAGCACGCGGTTTGATTGGCTAGAGCTTGTACAGGCATCTGATTTGATTGGCTGACGCTTCCGTGGAAGCTTTAAAAGTTGAACATTGCTCAACTTTTGAAGCGAGCAACGCGAGCAAAGTGAAGCTCCCACAATGCAGTTCGGCAAAGCATGACGTCACCCCATTCAAAGTGAATGGGCAGAAGCGTTGAAGCTTCAACGCACGCCGCCGTGTGGACGGGCCGTGAAGCAGGGTTACGAAAGGCTTTATGGAGGTATACAATGTATTTTGTTTATAGTCGATATTTTAAAAGATGAAGATTAAGAAAGATGTTTAAGGAGGAAAATATTGGTCATGATCCTAGTATCTTATTTTGTTTCCTGTTTGATTTAAGACAAACAACTGTGTTTAATGTGAATCTGGCATGTAATGGCCAATCCATCCAGAGACTACATCCAGAGAGCACGCCGATTTAGTGTTGCACTCACACAAACCACACTTAAAAGAAAAATAAAACAAATATGGTATTATTTTTTTTTGTTAAAACATGACTACAATACAAATAATACAACTTCACGGGCAACGCTTCAGTCAGAGATCCAGGAGTTTTATGCTATTAGTAGTTAGGCCACTAGCAGACATGCAGACAGCTGTAAACGTATGGTAGGCTCACTTCTTTATCATTATACACCCCCATATTGTTTTTTAACAGCACCAACAGACAAACCACAAAACACTTTGTACAATTTATTGTATGTCTTGTTCACATTTACAGCAGTAATAGCAGTAAAGAGATGTGTAAAAAAGAAAGGAGTTCCTCCCTAACCAGGTCAGTATCTGCGTATGTACCAATCCAGCAAATTGGATCGCTGAATTTCCATTTGTCTCATGATTCATTCTTACTTCTACAGCACGCAACAATGGTTTTCTGAATAAAATCTCCTGATCTAATAGAAAGGATTTTCAGTGGCATAAACAAGCCAAGGAACTTTTACACTGGAGAGAATGAAATCCCCCAAGAGTCTTTGGATCTAATCACTGCACGGCAGGCAGAGGCATTTCTTTCTAATAGTACAATTTGTCGTTAAAATCTAATTTACAATAATATGTTAATAAAAACATTGTGTACTTGGCACTCTGAAAGTCACACTACTTCAACCGAGGAATCTGAGCTGTTGATTTTTAATTATTCTCAGGATTACTTGAGGCCTATTTCTCATCTTATCCAAACCGTCGTAATAGAAAAGTGTGGATATAAAAAGAGAGCTTAAGCTGCTTAACCTCTTTTCAGTCAGAAAAAAATATATCACACAGGGACATGTGAATCATCTGAGACGATTATTTGAGAAAGATTGAAATATGGAATTTGAATGTGTGATTACGTAAAACACAACATCCTTAAAAAGAAAAACCTCTGAATATAAAATAATGTAGAATGCATTTCAGTACTTCAACAGGAAATGTTTTCTTTAAATTGTAATTTAAAATATCTTCCAGCTCATTCCCTGTACCAAACTTCTGAAGAGGCTTCATAAGAGTTACGATGGTCAATGCAAATTAGTGTAGCAGTGATTCATGGGAAAGCCCTCCATTGGTAACCTTTATGTCATGGTATTTCCATTCTAAACCATATCCTTAATAAGAGAAAAGCTGCATGCCTGATGAAAAAATGCAAGATGTGGATTTGATTAAAAAAAACTAAGAAAATCCAAAACAATGAGTACGAAAAAATTGGGGAAATTCCCAACAGCCTGGGATTATTCCTTGAATATTGAATGCACATCCTTAAGCATTCCCTGTTTAGGTGACACCTCTGTCACTGGATCCCTTCTTTTCACACCCTACTGTATGTGAGAGGAAAACAACATTTCCTGTGGGATATAGGATGTTATTAGTCTTACCTGCTGTCAGGACTATTCAACTATACAGTGTTATGCTGTCTTGTTGGCTGCTGTGTAGCAATGTGATCATTTCACCATGATAATCTGTCTTGGGTGGCATAACAGATTTGTTAACAGTAGGAGAAAAAACAATTTGAAACAAATGAAATGAAGACGCTGGGAGCTAAATGATTAATAGAATTCTCTAATGAACCAGCGGTGTTTTTACCAGCTTGACTATTCATTTTCGTGTAGTTAAAATCAGAAAAGTGAAAGGAAATACTGAACACAGAAGCAATGGAGCTCTGCCAACCCACATGGCAAAGAGCCTATAAGAAAGCCTCTCTATAGTGGCACAGAAAGGTTTGGGAAATTGATGGTACTGTTACTGAATATAGACCAAACAAAATGTCTCATATGTCTACGTTTGTAAAATCTTTAGATGTACTTTCTGTACAGAGAGGAAAAATAGAATCTTGTTGTTTCAGCTCCTTAGAGGCAGTCAAAGAACATTGGCCTGGTTTTCTCTAATACTTTTCATTTGAGTGACTACAGTTGAGGGGGGGAGTGCTTTGGGGCCTACAGGCCGTTGTGAGTAAAGCATAGTAGGATCAGTAGACGTCAACCCCACGCTTTTTACTTTGCAGTCGCACTGCAGCAGGAAAACAAAGTAATTAACAGTGACAAAAAGCCATCTTAATAAGAAAATGGCATGGAGCCTTGTCAGGTTTGAGCTCACATGCCTTACAGACTCTTCTTCTCTCCTACCACGTTCTTCCCTTGATGAGCCAGTCAAATCAAGCCAACGCCAGAGGCAGAGCAGTGCGAGGTTCTCTGACCAGCGCCAACATAACATATTAGAAATGGGTGAAAAAGAGGCAAATGTCTCAGCCAATTAACGAGAGAACTGATGAGAAGTTGCTGCTAGGCACAGGATACAACAAAGCACGGATATAAAGTGTTGGACTCTATATTTATCGCAGTAGGCTTAGGATCTGAATGCAACCTGACTTGGCAGGGCCCTGAACATCCTGCTGCTGAGACCTACTGTAGGAAGCCAATAACTCAGAAGTTTTCATTCTTTTTGGTGGTCACAATCACAAAAGGAATTGAGCTGTTTCAGAAGCAGATTCGATTTTTTTCTAGATTGTTTGTCCCCGAGATTAAGTACATCAGTCTGCAAAAACATATAATGTTATTGTGGTTGTAATGGCAGTTATGAGTTGTTCAATGTTTATAGAGGCTAGGCTTTGTCAAATACTCAAAAAATAAATAACATACCTGTGGGCTATCTTAGTGGTGACCACTGAGATAAGGAGGATGGATTCTTTTATCACATAATATTTTCACAGTTGGATATAGGAAGCCCACTAGGCATGGGCGGTATCATTTTTTTCATACCGTCATACCTTGCTGACATCATACCGTGGTATACGGTATATGACGGTATCAGTCCCAATTTAAGGGGTCATTTCTCCCCAAAAAATGTTTTTACTCACTATATCAACAGCCCCACCAAAAATATTTCCCACCAGCCGCCACTGACATTATGACTTGGGTCGACTTGAGTGAGGTGGCGTTCGGCGGCAAATAGATGTTTCGAACGGTATATTATATGTTCGGTGTAAAATGCAGCCCGAGCCGGTAGACGCTCGCAAAGTGCCGCGACGTGCGCGCAAGTGCAAAACAAGGGCTGCATACATGACACATTGTGCAAATGGCACATTTTGAGATCGGATACAGGACGCGTTTGTAGATGTCCGACGTTGTTTCCATAGTGAGCTAAGTTAACAATATATCATCATACATAAACATTTTCCGGGAGTAAATACTTGACTTATTGAATAAAGTTTGCTATATTCACTAACTAGTTTGGCAATATTATTCCGTGCATGTGTTAAAAACCTTATTTCCATTTGATTCATTGGATTACTCGCGTGAATGTTTAGCACGTAAATGCTTTCGTTTTTAAAACCGTCCGACCTCGACTACAAAACCATCAACCAGTTGCATAGGATTAAAACATGTCAACACTCACTCACTCCCGTCTTAAACATTCCCAAAGAAGTGCCTCTGTCTCTCGTTGTGCTGGATGAAGTCACTGGCGACGAGTAAACCCAAAATAGTCCCAAAAAGGCGCAG